>NW_004524632.1:9197503-9201746 GCF_000260255.1 Octodon degus | reverse complement strand
CGGCGCGCATGGGGCGGGGGGCGCGCTCGGAGAGTGTCGCCTCAAAGCCAGTCTGGGCTTGCAGGGCGCGTGGGGGCGTGCTGGGGGCTGCGCCCTGGGGGGAGAGGGATGGGGAGCCCTCCGCACCTTCCAGACCTGGAGCAGCGCCAGATGCCGAGCGCTCGGAGGTGTGGAGTTCGGTTCGGAGTTCGGGTCTCTTCTGTGCCAGGAACTCGCGGCGTGACCTTGAACGTATCCCCACCACTCTCCGCCCCGGGTAGAGCTTGCTGGGCCACCCGGCCAGGGCCAGCAAGTGGCAGGGGAGGTCTGCTTGACGCCAGTGGTTTTGTGCTTTTAATCCTTGTGGGGCTTCTTCCCTGTTGCCCGCTCCCCACTCAGCATCCACACCCCGTCCACCGTCTCCTTTTCAAACCTCACCCCGCCTCCCTACAGACTCTTCCTGCTCTACTCGCTGTCACCAGCCATTTTCCCAGCATTCTGCCCCCCCTGTGAGCTCTGGGGAGGGGACTTGCCTTACCCCTCATCTGCCAGCTTCACTAGGGTGCGTTTCCTCCCAGCTGGGCCGCACTGAAATCCAGAGGATATCAGGGCCAAGCTGAGGAGAAGGGGATGGCACACAAAAGGCCCTGAATTCAAGCCTTGTATGGCGTTGGCACGTGCCTGTAACCCTAGCACCGGGGAAGCTGAGGCAGGAAGATCATCGTTTGAGGCTACAGAGCTCAAGGCCAGCCTGAACTACCTGGCAGCGAGATGCTGTCTCAAAAACACCAAACCAAAAAAGACCCCTTCTATTAAACGAAGAACTCCTCTCGAGGCGCAGCCCTCTGCACGCACGCACGGGCGCTCACACACACCTGCGTTCAGAGACATAAAACATGCCAGTGACGCTGGAGCCCCTTTCATCTCGGGATCTCCTAGTCAGACAGAGGTCTAATTACCCTAGCACCCCCCTCTGGCCCCGCCGGTTCCCCTGCTGTCATTAGCCCAGTTTTACCAGCAGGGGCCACAGCCTTCCCACGGCTGCCAGGGCGGGCCCAGCCTCTGGTCTGCTCCTGGGGAGGTGTGTGTGTGTGTGTGTGTGTGTGTGTACCACTGTACTAACTCCTGACACAATCACTTCAGTGGAGTGAAGATCCCACTTGCATTCTCCCCAAGTTAGGCTGCCCTTGTATCCTGGGGCTCACTCAGGGCTGTGCAGTGCCTAGGGGAGCAGCAGGGACCTCTCCCATGGGGAGTCCCCAAGATCACTAGAATGAGAGGAGCAGCTGGGGTGAAATGCACGGGGTGTGCAGGGACGTTGTGGAGGGGAACCTGTAAAGTGCAGAGTCAGCACGCAACCAGGGAACCTGACTTCCGCCTGGGCCTGCCTGCAGCAGACATGCAACAGCTGCAGTGTGGGGGGGGGGCGCTGCAGCTGCAGCCAGGGCTGTGTGTGCAGTGGGAGGTGCATGCTGCTCGGCCACCTGCCAGCAGATGCTGCCTCATCTGGGAGCTGGGTTGGCTGCAGCCCCGGGGATCATGGCTGCAGGGCCAAGGCTGCTCCCTGCAGGGAAATCATCCCTGGGGTCGGGCTTCCTGAGGCACTGGGAGCTATCTGGGTGCTGGAGATGCACATTTCTGGTCTCCTTCCACCCTTCGGAGCTGGGAGGGCAGTGGCGAGGGGGTCCAGCAGGAGCCTGGATGGGGTAGGGCTGTGCCACCCAGAAGTGGAGGATGAAGATGTCATTGTTTCTTCTCTCTCCATCCCGCGACCACACCTGTCTCTGATGCAAGGTGCTCCGTAGTGTGTATGTGTGGGGAGACTTTCTGAGATGACTCCGAAAAGAAATCCTAAAGTCAGAGCTGGACCATGCAGGACCGCCAGATCCACTCCTCCAGCCCCCAGCAGGGGCAGATGAGGCATCTCAAACTCAAAGGCAGCGTTTGCCGTGCTCATCTTCCGCCTCCTTTGCCCTCTCTCTTGGGGTCCCAGTGTTGCCCTCTGACAGCCCTGGCAAGGGCAAAGTGAAGGGCACTCAGCTGGGCCCAGGGAGCGGGCATCACAGCTGACGCCAGGCCCTAGCCGGGGGCGGGGCTGGTGACAGCCCCTGTCCTCATGTGGCACCAGCCCCTTCCCAGCCTGATTAGTCTGCCAGGCTGTTTTCCAAGGACTTTGCTTTCCTTCCATTTAGTCCATCCCAGCTCCTCTTCCCTCCTCGCCAAGTAACCCCCAGCCCTGCTGCCCTTTCCCCCACCCCTGCTGCAGGATGGCCCTGCACTGAAGGTGGGTGCAGAGGGTGAGACTGGGACAGAAGCAGCACCACTAGGGACCCTCCAGGAGGAGCCGTCTGGCGTCCCCCTCCCCTCTGCTTCGATCCTGGTTGCCAAGGAGGCAGCAGGAACAGCCTGTTCTCTGGGTTCCTGTTGAGCAGCCATGGCCAAGCCCCTCCCTTTCTTCCTCCTGGCTGTTGCTAGGAGGCACCCCAAGATTTCTTGAAGACCTCACCCCTAGGAGCCAGGTGGTGCAGCTGACTCTCTGCAGAACTTCCGTTCCCCCAAAGCCTGGCCACTCTGACCCCATACCACCTCCACCTGTGCCAGGTAGCCCTGGAGCTTAGTATGGACACAGGGCACAGGCCTGGGCTTGGGGCTGAGGAACTCCCCTCCTTATCTTGTTCATTTCTGTATGCGGTGCTGGGCACCGAAGCCTGAGCCTCAAGCACATCACCCGTCTACCCTACCATGGAGCCACACCCCAGTCCCCTTCTCCTCCGGACAGGAATTTGGGTAATGTCAGCAAGTGACGAGGTGTCACAGACACCCCTGAGTTTGCCTCCACTTAGTAAGGGTGCTCTGCAAAGACAAAGAAACTGAGGTATCACCAAGCTCAGGGAACCCCAAACTCGGATGCTTCTCCTCCTTAGGGTTTTCTAAATCAAGCAGAAATGGAAGCCAGCTACAGTGTTGCACTCCGAAGTGCTAGCACTCTAGGAGGCTGGGACAGAAGGAGTGCAAGCTCAACCCCAGCACGAGCAATCTAGAGACTTTGCAAGATTCATTTTCAAAATAAAAAAACTGGGTGTGGTGACAAATTCTCATAAGCCACTGACTCCAAAGACTGAGGCAGGAGGATTGTAAGTTCAAGGCCAGCCTGGTCAATCTAGTGAGACCCTGTCTCAAAAATAAAAGATAGGGGGCGCAGAGATAGTTCAGTAGTGGAAGCATTTGCCTGGCAAGTGCAAGGGCCTGAGTTCAATCCCCAATTCCGACCCCCCCCCCAAAAAAGATAAACTTAAGATGCTGAGGCAGGAGGGTCTCTATGAATTCAATACCAGCCTAAGCCACACAGCAAGATCCTGATTCAGAAAAAAACAAAATAACAATAATAAAAATAAATAAAAGTGGCAGACATAGCTAAGGGTGAAGTGCCTCTGTTTAATCCCCAGCACCAGACTGGGCATGGTGGTATGTGCCTGTAATCCCAGCACTTTGTTTTCTTTTTTTTTGTTTTGTTTTGGCAGAACCGGGGATTGAACTCAGATCCTTGCGTTTGCCAGCCAAGCGCTTATCCTACTGAGCCATCTCCCGGCCCCAGTCCCAGCACTTTGAAGGCTGAAAACAGGAGGATCACTATGAGTCCGATCTGTGTAGTGAGACCCTCTAGTCCCTGTACTAAATACATAAATAACCACTACCACCACCCCCCTCATCATCACCCCTGGCACCACACATAAGCTAACAAATAAATGTTTAAAAAACTAGAAAGAGCTGGGCATGTAGCTGAGTGCAAAGGTCCTAGGTTCATTCTCCATGGACTGGATCAAAGAAAGTTGGGGAGCAGGAGATGGAAGTTGGGGGTCAGCTGCAAGCTGCTCTTGAACTCACTTCGTATCCTGGGCTGGCCTCAAACTCAGAGCTGGCCTCTTGCCTCAGCCCCTCACACGCTGAGCCCGCAGGGGTGGGACCCCACAGCGGCTGTTTCATTTTGTTGACAGGATCTCACTTTGTGGCTCAGGGTTGTCTTCAACTCATCATCCTGCTTTAGCCTCCCAAGTACTGAGGTTGCCAGGTACATACTGTGTCAAGTTTTGTTTCGTTTCCATATTTAATATGTCCCAGGTATTGGGTCCCTCAAATATCCATAGGTGGGGCTGGAGACATAGCTCGATGGTCTGACTGCCTGCCTGGCAATCACAAGGCCCAGGGTTTGAGCCCCGGTACCATGTAACAAGACCATATACCAAATAAAATAAAAGATTTAAAA
>NW_004524632.1:9188450-9197403 GCF_000260255.1 Octodon degus | reverse complement strand
TTTTTTTTTTTTTTTTTTTTTTTTTTTTTTTTTTTTTTTTTGAGACAGGGTCTTGCTATGCAGCCCAGGCTGGGCTTCAGCTCACTTTGTAGCCTAGGCTGACCTCAAACTCGAAGGGGTCCTCCTGCCTCAGCATCCTGAGTGCTGGGATTATAGGCATGTACCACCGTGCCTGGCTAAATATCCATAGCTTTTAGTTTCACATTGCCATTTGCCAGCAGAGAAAGTGGAGGAGGAGGAAGAGGAGGAGGAGGAGGAGGAGGAGGAGGAGGAGGGGAGTCTCCTCTGCCATCAGAATTTGGGGCTTACTATCCTGCAGCCCTCCTCCAGTTAGAGGAGAAGACTGGACAGTCCAGTATGTTGAGAGTATAAAATAGAGCATCTAACCTGATGTGCTTGGCCCCACCTGTAATCCCAGAATTTTAAGAGGCTGAGGCAGGAGGATCAGAAGTTCAAGCCTAGTTTGGGCAATTTAGCAAGAGCCTGTCTATAAAAAAAAAAAAAAAAAAAAAAAGGGAGGCCTCTATCCCCAGTACTGCAGAAAAACAAAACAACAACGAAAAAAACACAAAGAGAAAAAGAGCAGCTGTTGGACTGGCGGGAGGAGCAGCGCAAAGGAAATGGCAAGCTGCCTGGCTTCCCCGCCACCGTTGGGGGCCCCAGGATCCCAGCACCCCTCTTCCCTCTGTGCTGGGAGCCAGAGGCAGGAGGCCGGCTCTTCCCCAGGGTGTTGGGCGGAAACTGCAGGCAAGGCTGGTTCTGGGTCTGCCTCGCCTGGAAGGGGGCAGGAGGAAGTCAGATCCGGGGCCACCCCATCGGCCTCTTCCCATCCGTCCCTCCAGATAAATAGGAAGCAGGGACTTGATTTGGAAACTGATAGAGGGGGAAACTGGTTTGGAGCCAGCCGTGTCTGAGTGCCTTAGAATGACTCTTTCCCAGCCACCTGCTGCTCAGAATCTGGGCACCCAGGAGAGTTTCCAGAGGGCAGTGCTCTGCGGGGGTGGGGCGGGGGTGTGTGACTCAGTTTCCCTCCAGAGACGGGTGGATGCCTTGCTGTTCCCTGCTGGGCTCAGTGTTTCTGGGTTTTTGGGTCTGGATCCTTGCCACTTCCCTTCTCCATTCTCTATTAGCCTACATAAGGACTGTCCCCTTCCCCGGGGCCTCCAAGCCCTGTTGCTTGCAGTCTCTTGCCCTATTCTGACCTCATTTTATTGTTGCAGTTGGTGGTGGTGGTGCTGGTGGTTTTTGGACCCAGTTCCAGATGTTGCCATGTCCCTTTGCCTGCACTTCCCTGTCCCCTCTTCTGGCCAGCAAGATGACTATGTAGGGTGGCAGAGGTGGCGGAGGGACAGCTGGGGACAGTGGGTAAGAGGAGGGGACTTGGAGACCGGCTGGGACATCTCCTTGTATAGAATCTCTTCTCCGGCCCTCTGCAGCATTATCGGACAGTCTTGTCCTTGCTGTGGTCAAGCCAGAGAGCTCAAGGGCGGCCCCAGAAGATAAAGCGCGGAGGAAGAGGTGGTGTAGGGAAAGGCTGCTTCCGACATTCAGGACAAGGGCAGGAAGGGCTAAGCAGAGAAACTGAAAACAGTTTGGCCTGGGGCTGAGGGACACCCTGGGTGTACATGTTCAGTTTGGGGAAAACGGGCCAAGTCTAGAGAAGTGTCTGCTGGGCAGAGATGGGGCGCGGGGTCCCCAGAAGGCAGAGGGCCTTGCTCCAGGTGCTGCCTGCTGTCCCCATGCATGTGGGGCGCCTCCCTGGAAATCAGCCTGACTTCCTGGCAGAGACAATGGGGCGGGCTCAGAGTAGCACCACCCTCAGGGCCTGAATCTTCTCCTTCCCAGGTACCACTAACCCAGAGAGGAGATACCACGAAGTCCATGGTTCCCCTCCCAACAGGGCATTTGGTGGCACACGCCTGCAGTTCCAGCCCTTGGGAGGCTGAGGCAGGAGGATGGCCAGGAGTTCAAGGCCCGCCTGGGCTATATGGGGAGAACCTGACCCACGAAGCAGGGAAAGCAATATGGGACATGGGCAGTGGGATCCAGCAACGGAGAGGGGTGGGGCTCAGGCTGCTGTGACGGGCCAGAAACGGGACGTAGGAGTGGGCAGAGGAGAGCCAGGAAGCCCGCAGGGCAGAGCCCGCACTGAGTGAGGCTGCTGGCAGCGTCCAGGTGGAGCAAGTGAGGTGGCCGGGGGCCTGGGGCTATGGGGGCCTGGGGCTATGGGTGAGGGTCCAGGTTGCCCCTCCTTTCCTCTTTGGATGTTTCTCTACACATATTTGACAGCTGGCTTTTATTTCATTTTATTTTTGGTACTGGGAATCCATCTCACGCTTGCCAGCCAGGCGCTGTGCCACTGAACTATGTCCCCGGCCCCGGTTTTACTTTTATTTTTGTTTCTCCTGGGGATTGAACCAGAAGGAAATACTGAGCTACACTCTCAGTCTTTTTCATTTTCTATTTT
Source organism: Octodon degus (assembly GCF_000260255.1). NCBI lineage: Eukaryota > Metazoa > Chordata > Mammalia > Rodentia > Octodontidae > Octodon > Octodon degus. The sequence goes on along the minus strand of NW_004524632.1, from coordinate 9,194,936 downwards.
GAGGCAGGGTCTCACCAAATTGCTAAATTGACGAGGCTGGGCTTGAATCTGTGATTCTGATCCTCCCGCTTCACCCTCCCACAGTGCTAGAATTATAGGTATGGGTCGCCATGCGCAGCAGCAGTTTTGCATAAATAATTTTCTCCAATGGGGTCCTTTAGGCAAGCACAAAGGGTGCACATGCAGGGGGCATGGGTGGTATGGGGTGAGGGCAGAAGGCCATCGATCGTGCCAATCTCAGGGGCACATGGGCTCCTCCAGCCTTGCTCCTTTGGACAGGGGTCCGCCCGCCTCTTTGGCCCATACTGCAGACAACCAGGGTCCTAGCATGCTCTGCCCATTTCAACATGGGTATTTCTGGGACCCAAGGTGCTTCTCTCCCAATTCATCCGATTTTTACTCACAAGGTGGCCCGGGGTTAGATGCTGGGTAATACAGATGGAGCAAGGACGGACGGACTGGTGCTTCAGGGTATGGGACCAGGAGCTGGAAAAAGCAGTGGGAGCACAGGAGCTGGGGGGGGGTCTCGTGGCCTCCTCCTGGCCCTGGTGTAAGTGACTGGCAAAACCTGTCCAAAGGACAGAGCTGGCCTGAGGGTGAGACACCCCAGCCAGCGGTGGAAAACACCTGGTTTCAGGCTTCCTGCTGGAGGGAAACGGGCTAATGCCAAAACTGTGGGCGGAATAATCTATAATGTGTTCTCTCTTTTTTCTTTTTAATTAATTAATTAATTAGATATAGGGTCTCACTATGCGCATTTCAGACTTGTAGTTTTCCTCCTTTCTCAGCTTCCCCAGCACTGGGATTACTGGCCTGTGTCACCATGGCGGGTTTTTGCGCCCAGTGTTTCGGGGATCCACTTAGCATCCAGTACCAGGGATGGAACCTGGGTCCTTGCGCTTGCCAGGCAGGCACTTAGACCACTGAACTATTACCCCAGCACCTGTTTCTCTCTCATCTTTATTTATTTATTTATTTTTGGCGGAACCAGGGATTGAACTCAGGCCCTTGTGCTTACCAGGCAAACACTTACTCTACTGAGCCATCTCCCTGGCCCCTCTCTCTTGTCTTTTTGAGACAGGGTCTCACTATTGTAGCTCAGGCTGGCCTTGAGCTCACTTTGTAGCCCAGGCTGGTCTTGAACTTGCAATAATCCTCCTGCCTCAGCCTCTCGAGTACTTAGATTATAGGTGTGTGCCCCCACCCCCGGCTATGTTCTTATTTTTCTTTTTTCTTTCTTTCTTTCTTTTTTTTTCCTTTTTGCTGGCTCAGGATGCTTAAAGGGCAGGTCTGGTAAGGCTCGAGGATCTAGGGACTGGAGAATCACAGAATCCTGAGCCTGACTGGTTTGCCTAAGCAGGCACTTAAACATCTGAGCCAATGGGCAGGCCCCTCTCCTTTTTTTTTCCTTGCCATAGAGTCTCACTATGAAGTTCAGCCTGGCCACCTGTGTAGCCCAGGTGGGCCTTGAATTTATGACAGTCCTGCCTCAGCCTCCCGAGTGCTGGGATTATAGGTGTGTATTGCTATGCACAATAGAAGTTTTAGATTTATAGGAAAGACATTGAGGATAGTAGAGAGCACTCATGTACTCTGTACTTGCTGTCTTTTTTTGTTTTGCTTGGTACAGGGCATCCAACCTAGGGTTTTTAATCCTTCCTTCTTTCCTTCCTTTTTGGTACAGGGCATTGAACTCAGGACCTTGTGCTTGACGGGCAAGTGCTTATTCTACTGAACTATCTCCCTGGCCCCCAGGGTCTTAATCCTGAGCTACATCTCCAGCCCTTTTTTGTTTTGGGGACCCAGTCTTGGTAAGTCACTGAGTTGCAGGAGCAGTTTGCAGAATCAGGACCTGATTGTGGGCAACTGTGCTTGTAGGATACAGGTGTGGAAAATGTGAATTCTGGCAGCGCCAGGGCTTTGGAGGAAAAAAAAAGGTTTAAAAGCTAGGAGAGAACGTTACTGACCCCAAAGTCGCAGTAGTGCTTCAGCTCGTTGGAGGTTCGTCCTAAATGAACAGAAGTCAGAAGGTCCGAGTATGTTCATCCCGGAGCTTCCCTACAGCTCACACAAACGCGGTTCCCAGAGTAAAGACTACTATTCCCAGAAGGCACTGCGGCGGGCATGTTCCTTTTGCTCCATTTCTATTGGCTTCTGCCAGTACCGCTCAGCCAATAGGAAATGAGTTCTTTGATAAGTGCCAAGATGGTGCTGCCTAGGAGGTAGAGCTGAATTGTCCGGTAGGCTTAAATTTAAGGAGGTGGTGGATGAAAAGGAAATAGGGAATTATAGTTAAAGAGGACCATAGAGGGGTAGGTGGGGGAGGGATCTAGACTTGGGGGTACTAGTGGTGAGGGGTACAGCCAGAGCTAAGGGAGTAATTAAGCAACTGGGGCTGGCTTATCCGCTTCTTGCTCTTGCTTTTTTTTTTTTTTTTTTTTTTTTAATTTTTTTTTTTCTTCCCTTTGTAATCTTTGTATTAGCTTCTTTTACAGTTTTATTTATTTGGTCTTGGCTTTATGAGACAGGTCTTGCTGTGTGGTTCAGGCTGGTGTTGAACTTAGTCTGTGCCCCAGGCTAGCCTCGAACTCACGACAGCCCTACCCAGCCTCCTGAGTGCTGGGGTTCCGGGGTGCTGTGTCACACCCTCTTCTCGGGGCTCTAGATGAAGGAAGGATGATTCAGGAGGGGAGATTCTGATGGGACTTCAGTCTTGCCTTGCCCCTCTTTTCCGTGTTGCTTCAATCTCCCTGCGTCTCCATTGTGTGTAACTCAGCCTTCCCAGTCTTTTTTTTTTTTTTTGGCGGAACCGGGGATTGAACTCAGGCCCTTGCGTTTGCCAGGCAAGCGCTACTGAGCCGTCTCCCCGGCCCCTCCCAGCCTTTTCTTCAGGACGTCACCAGTTTCATCTCTCACGCTGACATCATGAAGGTGGTGAACCTAAAGCAAGCCATTTTGCAAGCCTGGAAGGAGCGCTGGAGTGACTGCCAGTGGGCCATGAACATGAAGAAATTCTTTCCCAAAGGAGCCACCTGGGACATTCTCAACCTGGCAGGTCTCAGGGGATGCCGGGAGGACAGACGGGAGGGATAAGCTGAGGCGAGTGCCCCTTGGTCTCATTTCGGTCCCACTGCAGAAGCGCTACTGGAGCAGGCCATGGTTGGGCCGTCCCCCAACCCTCTCATCCTCTCTTACCTGAAGTACGCCATTAGCTCCCAGGTAAGCGGCCGGCTCTCCAGGAGCCAGGGTTTGGGAGGTAAACACTGGGGATCAGTTGTTAGCGCACACCTTCCAGGTGTATCGGTTTAAAACCGATCACCTCTGAGTTTCAGTTTTCTTTTTTCTTTGTACGTTGTGAGATAGTGTCTCTCTCTGCAGTTCAGGCTGGCCTCCAACTTGCAGCAGTCCGTCTGTATTAGCCTCCCGAGTGCTGGGACCGGAGGTGTGCACCACCATGCCCTGCTCATTTTATATTTTGTGGCCGGCTCAGCCCACCCTGGGGGTGGGGCTGGCCTAGCTTGTGGTGCAGGGATTGAACTGGGGTCCCTGCCAGCTTGCATAAACTTGCCTAAGCGGGTACTTTAGACTGCTGAACTATCTTGCTGGCCCTCGTTTTATTTTTTGAGACTGGGCCTCGCTATGCAGTTCAAACTGGCCTGGAACTCTTTGTGTAATCCAGGCTGACCTCAACTTGTGGTGACCCTCCTGCCTCAGCCTTTTGAGTACTGGGATCACAGCCTTACATCACTGAGTTTGAATTTTCACCACTGAGTTTGAATTTTCTTGTAAAATAAGGATACTTGGGGCTGGTGAGATGGCTCAGTGGTCTAAAACACCTATTTAGAACAGGCTTAGCAAAGCACAGGGACCGGGGTTCAATCCCCCAGCACCACATGCCAGCCAGCCCCACCCCCTGGTGGGCTGAGCTGGACACACACACACACACACACACACAAATACATAAAATTAAAAAAAAATAAAATAAGGATACTTAATTTGTTTTGATGGATATTACATTCACTAATTTACTCCAACCCTCACTGTTTACCAGTGCTTGTGTGTATGTGGTAGACCCTGGGGATATAACAACACGAGCTGATCCCAGCACACGGAAGGGCTCGGGTAATACAGGTGTCTTAACTAAATCAGTCACAGAATGGGTTTATGTTGAAGTTTAGGTGGAGTATTGGTTCCATGGGAGTTTGTGGGAGGGACAGCTAATCTGCTTTGACCAATCAGGGAAGGCTTTCTAGAAGAAGCAATTTTTTTTTTCATTTATAGATTTGGTACAGGGTCTCACTATGCAGCTCAAACTCGTGGTGAGCCTCCTGCTTTTATCCCCCCCACCAGTGCTGGCATTACAGGCGTGCACCACCACGCCCGAACTCGAATCCATGTTTAAACTAGGGCCTGACTGTTAAGTGGAACAAGTCAGAACATACAAAGCTGGGAGGCAGCAGCCTTGTGATGTTTAAGAAATGAAGAAAGTTTTGCTTTCAGGATCGTCTTTTTTTTTTTGAGACAGCATCTCATTATATAGTTCAGGATGGCCTTGCACTGAGTAGCCTGTGCTGGCCTCAAACTCATGAAATCCTCCTGCTTCAGCCTCCCTGGTGTCAGGATTGTGAGTGTGTGCCACTACAGCCAGTGAGGATCTAAAACAAAAATTAAGAAATATTTATAAGTTCACTTAAATATTATTTTTAAAAATCTTCTTACATGTTGACATAAGTAACACTGTAGTAAAAAATAACCATCTTTTCCAAAACAACATGTGCTAGGAAAATGGCATTGTTTTGCGCTTTGCAAATCTTTACTGTGTGTCTTAATAGGAGATAGCCGGGTTCTCAGGCGTGCCTGTGGACTCGGTCATTGGAGGCTCTTTTGCTTAGAGTATATGGAGACAATGTGGCCTCGTGTATCAGCAGTTGAAAGGGCAGAAGTGCTTTATTTTTTGTATTTAGGACACGGGGTACAGGGTCTCACTGCATAAATCGGCTCGTAGTGATCCACCTGTTTACAGCCTCCCAAGTGCTGGGATTACAGGCACGCGCCCCCACGCCTCGTCTCAGTCTCTGTCTCTGTCTCAGCGCGCCCTGGGGGCGGGGCCGGCATAGTGGCCTGGGATGGAACTCCTGGCCCCTGCAAGTCTGCTTAAGAGGCGATTTAATCTGCTGAGCTATTTGGCTGGCCCTAGGGCAGAAATGCTTTAATAAGCTTTCTAGATAACGAATATTCTCCAATACTGTACTAAAATTTTTCATAAAGTCCTATCAAGGAACATTTTGTACTTTGTCACATTAAAATCCAGTGGTTTCTTTGTTGTACTTTGAATAGAATTTTTGGTCATGAATGATTTGGGCAAAATTACCAAGTGGACATTTGGAAAATGTCTAGCTCCAATAAGATTTTTATTGTACCACTATGAAGACAACAATATGTAATGTACTAATTATTGGAACCCACTAATGGGTTTTGCAATTATCTCATTGCTATTTGTTTCTCAATAAAATTAAGAAAAAAAAAAAAAAAAAGAAAATGTCCATGACAGAGTTCTGCACATGCTCGAGTTCCTCACAATTATACAGTATCTAGACACACATGGGGGAGCCTCTGGGGCACCCCACTGTGCTTTGTGAGAGTGAGAGTGAAAAGCAGGTGACATGTTAGAAGCATATTAAAAATAATTTTGGGGCTGGGGAGATGGCTCAGTAGAATAAAGCGCTTGCCTGGCAGGCACAGGGTCCTGAGTTCAATCCCCAGTAAAGAAAAAAAAAATTGATTTTCCAGACCTCTTTTTTGAGAGTTTCACCGTGTAGTCCAGGCTGGCTTTGAATTCACTATGTAGCCCAGAGTAGCCTTAAACGCATTGATCCTTCTGCCTCAGCCTCCCGAGTGCTGGGTCAGCGAACCTCTTCAGAAGGTCGTGGGGGGCCGGGGAGATGGCTCAGTAGAGTAAGTGCGTGCCTGGCAGGCGCAAGATCCTGAGTTCAATCCCTGGTACTGCAAAAAAAAAAAAGGTCTCAGGAACCTGATGGTGCACTCCCCAGAGCTAGGGAGGCGGAGGCGGAGGCAGAGGCGGCGGGGGTTGGGGGCAGCATGAGTTTTGAGACCCCAGAGTGGCCTGGACATATAAGAAGACCCTAGCTCAAAAAAAAATTTTATACCAGAAATTGAACATAGGACCTCATGCTTGCTAGGTAGGCACTGTGCCACCGAGCTATATCCCTGGCCTTAAAAAAAAATTTTTTTTTTTCCAGTACCAGGGATTGAACTCAGAACCTTGTGCTTGCCAGGCAAGCACTTATTCATTCTACTGAACTATCTCCCCAGCAACCCCCCCCAAAAAAAAATTGTAATTGGCATTTTCTTTTTAATGTATTTGGTACAGGGTCTAACTGCGCAGTTCAGACTCTAGGGATCCTCCTGTTTTCAGCCTGTCCAGGGCTGGGATAGCAGGCCTGCACTACCAGGCCTAACTGCTAA
>NW_004524632.1:9186541-9187648 GCF_000260255.1 Octodon degus | reverse complement strand
CAACCAAATCTTTTTTTTTTTTTTTTTTTTTTTTCCAGAACCAGGGATTGAACTCAGGCCCTTGTTCTTGTCAGGAGAGCGCTTATTCTACTGAGCCATTTCCCTGGCCCCTATTTCTTCTGTAGAAAACCAAATTTTTTTTTTTTTTTTTTTTTTGGTACTGGAAATTGAACTCACTACCTCCCACTTGCCAGGCAGGCGCTGTGCTGCTGAGCTATACCCCTGGCCCGATATTTTAGTCTTTTTTTTTTTTTGTGGTGCTGGGGATTGAACTCAGGACCCTGCACTTGCCAGGCAAGCGCTTATCCTACTGAGCTCTCTCAGTCTTGCCGCTACGTGGTCTCTAGCTGCTGTCCCGTGGTGGTGCGGCAAGAGCTTGCTGCGAGCTCTAGCAGGCGCGCAGTACTCGCCCCTCACCAGGACCGTCCCGCGGGGTGGCTGGCCTTTGCAGCTGAGTGTGCAGCCGTGGGGGAGACACACACGGAGCAAGCGGGCAGGAAGGGACTCCCGCCTCACCAGCCAGCTCAGCCTAGTCAACCCTGGTGACCAGTGGGGTGACAGCCAGGTCACCCTCATGCCCTGTCATTATGATTTGAAAGCAGATACTGGTTTTTTATTTTTTTATTTTTTATCTTGGCAGAACCAGGGATTGAACTCAGGCCCTTGCACTTGCCAGGGAAGTGCTTATTCCACTGAGCCATCTCCCTGGCCCCCTTTGAAAGCAGATAAACACAGTAAGTAGGTAAATAAGCTAGCACATTTGGATTCTTTTTTTTTTTTTTTTTTTATTTTTTTGGGAAAGGGTCTGTATAGGGTGTTCAGGGTCTCACTACTAGATCAGACCCATAGTGATTTATCTGTTTATTGCCTCCCAAGAGCTGGGATTACAGACCTGGCATCACCATGCCAAGTCATCTCAGTGTACCCTGGGGTGCTGGGGTGCGGTCGGTCGGTCGGTCGGGCAGGGAGGGCCCCGCCCCTGCAGGCGCTTTAATCCACTGAGCTAGGGGCCGGGAGATGGCTCAGTGGAATAAGCGCTTCCCTGGGCAAGCGCTTCCCTGGCAAGCGCAAGGGCCTGAGTTCAATCCCCGGTTCCACAAAAAAAAA
>NW_004524632.1:9184380-9186231 GCF_000260255.1 Octodon degus | reverse complement strand
GGATTCTTTTTTTTTTTTTTTTACATTTGGATTCTGATATAACTTTATTAACAAAAAAAGTGGCAAACAGTATTTGTTTTGCAAGTTGTCTTTTCCCAGCTCCTGGTGTAGGCTGTGAGGTAAACCAGGTGAGAGGTGACACTACCGTGGACAGAAAATAGGTGGGCAAGTTGGCGCACGGCCGTACTCAGCACTCAGGAGGCTGAGGCAGGAGGGTGTCTATGAGTTAGGGACTCTGTTTAAATAACAAAAACCAAAAAGAGAAGACAAGGGAAGAAAGGGTTTAAAAAGGTGTTTTTCTGGGATTGGGTGCTGCCAGGGTCACATCAGAGTTGAGAACCAGTGTGTTTAACAAAGGTTTGTTGACAGCCTTACAGAGGAGCTGGTCGTGGGGAGGTGGAGACAGCTCCCGCGCTACACTCTGAGGGCTGCCGGGAGCTGCGAGCGAGGTGGTGGCAGCAGGAAAATGGGTCAGTAGGAGGCGCTTTTAAAAATAGAAAAGCCAGGCTGGGGAGGTAGCTCAGGGGTCTCAGCGCCTGCCTGACGAGCTCCAGGAACTGAGTTCAGTTTCTGGTACCAAACAAAAAAAACTTTAAAAATAGGAGAACTTCAGCCTGGCGAGGTGATGCAGACCTGAAATCCCAGCACTCTTATGAGGCTGAGGCAGGAGAATTTACAGTTTGAGTCCAACCTGGGTAACCTAGTAAGACATTGTCTCAAAATAAAAATCGCAGCTCAGTGCAAAGGCCTGGGGGTCGTTCCATCCCCGGCACTGAAAGATAACCAAATGGAAGGAAAGGGGATCTGGAGAGTGGCCGCACTGGGGAGAAGCTGAAGACAGCCCTGGGCGGCCGCCAAGTGCTCCGCAGGCTTAGGGATGGCTTCTTCCTTCCTTCAAGAGGCTCCTTGGCCCTGTGTCAGCCTGGAGAGGCCACTGAGGAGTTGCTGGGTGTTGGGTGTGCAGAAGGGGGGGCCGAGGGGGCAGCTGCAGGGTCAGGCCGGGCCAGGCTCGTGTTTGGCTTCGACTCCTGCCGTGGGGTTTGCCCTGGGCCCGGCTCCAAGGGTCTGAGTGTGCCGAGCCCCTGCGCTCTGAAGTCCCAGGTTGCTGTGAGCAGTGCTAGGCCAGGTGGGGAAGGCGTGTTCAGGGCTTTTCCCACTTAGCAAAGATGTACAGAATGGCTGTAATTTGGGATTCAATGACCATGAGTTCGGTTTGTTTTTTGTGTGTGTGTGATACCAGGGATCGAACTCAGGAGCTCGCACTTGCCATGCAGGCACTTAATTCCACTGAGCTATCTCCTCAGCCATGTACTTGTTTTGATAATGAGCATTCCTCAGGCCCTTCAGGACTAGGGCTTCCTCCCCTGGAGGCGTTCAGCCCCCTGCAGGTGGCTATCCTGAGGGTCGGTTCTTTGCCCAGCTCTTGCTGTGAGGATGGGAGTTATAAATAAACACACCCCCTCGTGTCATTCTGCCCAGCAGGGCCTGGAGCTCTGGTCACCTCAGACCTGGCTGTGGCTTCTCTGCGTGCCCTGCCGGGGTCCTGTGGGCCAGTTGTGGTTGCAGCCTCTGCTTCGGTCTGTCCAAGAGCAGTCAGTCGGATGATGGAGATCTGCAGAGAAGGAAAAGCCACCGTGGCTGGGGCACTGAGGCCGGCCAAGGAAGCTTTCTTCCCACATCTTTGGAGTTTTCTACTCCTTGTGCCAAGAAGCCCTGGGGGGTGGGTGGAATGGGGTGAGCGACCTGAGTTGGCCTTGGACTGGTGGCAATTCTGCCTCAGCCTCCTAGGTACTGGGATTCAAGGTGTATGTCACGACACCCGGCCCCAGTCCCTTTTTTTTTTTTTTTTTT
>NW_004524632.1:9183253-9184280 GCF_000260255.1 Octodon degus | reverse complement strand
CCACCAGGGGGCGGGGCTGGCTGGCATGTGGTGCTGGGGGATTGAACCGCGGTCCCTGTGTTTTGCCAAGCTTGTTTCAAGTAGGTGCTTTAGACCACTGAGCCATCTCTCCAGCCCCCCAGTCCCTTTTTTGAAATTATTTATTTAGAGACAGGGAATTATTAGTTGCTTGGGCAGGATTTAAAGTTGTGATCCTGTTGGCTTAGCTTCCCTCGGTGCTGGGATTACAGGTGTGTGCCAAGCCTTGAACTCAGGACCTTGAGCTTGCCAGGCAGGCACATGCCGCTGATCTGGCTCCCCAGCGAGGTTCGTTTCATTTAAACTTACACAGCAGTATATGGCTGGCAGCTTCCGTCTGATGGACGCTGCTTTGAGAAATGGTAATCCAAGGGTGGGTTTTTATTCATTCATTCTATAAACAACATGGTTGTGAGGTCACTGAATGAAGGCTCCGGACAGCTTTCAGCTCTGGGTGGGTTTGGGGCTGGGCAGGGAAGGGCTGGGGACAAGTCCTTGAGGCTGAGGCTTTGCGGGTGAGCAGGAGTGCGTGTAGTGAAACTCCTGATTTCGAAGCATAGTCACCCCCAGTTGGTGCGTGGAATGTTTTTGTCTCTAGTTTTGGCCCAAATAAGAGCACCTTTTGGGGAAAGGGTGCCTTGCTGTGTCACATAGGCTGGTCTGAAACTTGTGAGCTCAAGCAGCCCCCCACTCACCGCAGCCTTCCGAGGTGCTGGGGCAGCCGCTGTGTGCTGTTGCATGCATTGAGCTCCCTTTCTCCTGTGTGGCAGTGCTGGGATTCGAACCGAGGGCTTTGTGCATGGCAGGTGGTCTGCCACTGAGCTGCAGGGCAGGCCATAAGTCACAGGAGTGGAGTGGAGTGGGGTGGGGGGTCCCCTCGCAGGCCCTGGAGAGAAGCCTTGGGAGTGGAGATCTCCAGCCCTCATGCTTTCTGGATCAGCTCACTCCCAGGGGTCCCACAGCCTTGCTTGTGGCCTGGGAATGCAGAGTGGGCAGCCTTGAGCACCCG
>NW_004524632.1:9160667-9182763 GCF_000260255.1 Octodon degus | reverse complement strand
CAGGGCTGGGGCCCCAGGTGTGTCCCGCAGGCAGGCTTTGTGTATCTTGTCCTGGCCCATGCGGCTTCTTGAAAGAAAGTGCTAAGGTTTCCCTTGCAGCGTTTGCTCTTCCTAAGGAGAGGATTGCTCTTCTGACCCTTCCCCTTCCCTCTCCTCCCTCCAGATGGTGTCCTACTCCTCCGTCCTCACAGCCATCAGTAAGGTATGGCCCTGGGGGCGTGGGGCGCCTGGGCAGGGGCAGGGCTGTGCTCTGAGGCTGGCTTCCCTGCAGGGAGGCCGGGGCGACAGCTGGGAGCCAGCCTCCAGGCTCCCAAGGAAGGTGCTGAGCTAAGCCCCGAGGTGGGAGGAAGGCGGAAGCCTTCGGGCCCCCCACACCCCGCACCGTGTGGGAGCCTGCGGGCTGACAGGCCTCCTGGGGCCTCTGTTCTCACTGTAGTTTGACGACTTTTCCCGGGACCTGTGTGTCCAGGCCTTGCTGGACATCATGGACATGTTTTGTGACCGGCTGAGGTAAGGGCTGGGAGGGGACGCCGCCCTCCCGCTCCTCCCAGCGCGGACTGGGGCTGCCTCCCTCCCTCCCTCCCTCCTGACGGGACGGACGCTGGCGCTCACCTGCCCCGCGGCGCTCACCTGCCCCGCGCGGCTCGGCCTTCCGCTCCGCCCTGTGCGGGCTGCAGGCTCTGCTTGGAGCAGCTCTCCAAAACCTGGACCGCTGGCAGTTAGCCAGGCCAGGTGTTCCCGGACTTGGCTGGCTTCCAGCCTTCCCGGCCGGGGAGCCCGGCTCCAGGGGACGTTGGCGAGGGTTGGGTTTCAGCCTCCAGAGCCGGGACAGATTCAACTCCTTCGCAGCTGTCACGGCAAGGCCGAGGAGTGCATCGGGCTGTGCCGGGCCCTGCTCAGCGCCCTCCACTGGCTGCTGCGCTGCTCGCTGGCCTCTGCGGAGCGGCTTCAGGAGGGCCCCGAGCCCACCACCCCGGCCTCGGCGGAGAAGCAGCTTGCCATGTGCCTGCAGCGCCTGGAAAAGACCCTCAGCAGCACCAAGAACCGCGCTCTGCTGCACATCGCCAAGCTGGAGGAGGCCTGTATGTGCCCCTCGGCCTGGGGAGTGGGGGGCACGTCTTCCTCTCCCACATGTGCCCAGGAGATGGGAGGTCTGCAGCTTCAGTTCCTCTCTTCCCATGAGCTCCGCAGGGACACTTAGGGTGCCCCCAGGCCAGTCAGCCAGCAGGTGTTTGTGGAGCAAGCCTGGGGCTGGGGCCCTTGTCAGGCAGCTGCCAGAGCCGGTGGCAGGGTCCCTGTCCTCAGCTGGCACTGCAGGAGAGGGGCTTGGGGCCAGCCTGGGGATTGGCGGAGCAGCTGAGGATGATCAAGCGCATGGAAAAAGTGGCTTGTAGTTCAGTGCTTAGGGACCTTGGTGTGCCCTGAGGAGAGGGTGGTGACATTACAGACCTCAGGGCTGGCCTGGCCGGAGCCCTCTAGTCAGCGGCAGAGGCTGCTGCGGTTAGGAAGACAGCTTGCCCAGGGTGGGGCCAGGCCCTTGTGTGGGGCTTTGGGTGCTGCTCCCCTTGGTGGAATCCCGCCCTCTGCCCCGCCCTGACTTTAGGTACGGCTCTGCAGCAGGGCTGCCCCTGCCTCTACTCCTGTCACCTGCTATGTCCTCCCCGCAGCTGCCTGGACAGCCATTGAGCAGTGTCTCTTGAAGCTCGGGGAGACCCTGGCCAGCATCGGCAACCCCCAGCTCCGCAGCCAGGCTGAGCAGTGTGGTGTGCTCATCAGGAGGTACGGGAGGGGGCTGGGGAAGCGTCCCAGGGTTGCCACCTGCTGCCCCCACCGTCTTCATCCCTGCCCTGCTGGCCTGGCTCTGCCCGCAGCATTCCCAGCATGCTCTCTGTGCACTCGGAGCAGCTGCACGAGACTGGCTTCCCCACGGTGCATGCCGTGGTCCTGCTGGAGGGCACCATGAACCTGACTGGCGAGACACAGCCGCTGGTGGAGCAGCTGATGATGATCAAGCGCATGCAGGTGGGTTCCCAGCGTTCCAGGCTGCCATCGGGCCTGGGTGCCCCGCCTGCAGAGCAGGGCCCACCACCTCTCTTACCCGCCCCTCCACAGCACATCCCGACCCCGCTCTTCGTGCTAGAGATCTGGAAGGCCTGCTTTGTGGGGCTTATCGAGTCTCCCGAGGGCACCGAGGAGCTCAAGTGGACAGCGTTCACCTACCTCAAGGTGCCTGGGGCTGTTGCCAGGCAATGCACGCGTGCTGGCCTTAGCCTCATGCCCCCTGCTGACCTGGGCCATGTGCCGCTCCCTCAGCAGCTGCACAGGCAGCAGGGAAACAGGGTTGCCCTGGTCCCCATCCACAGAAGTGAAAGGATTGAGAGGTCCCCATGTCCTACTGGCCAAGGGGCCTTGGGCATTTGGGTGCCAGCAAGCTGGCCCAGGCTGGCCGCGAACTCCCTGACCTCCTGCCTTGGCCGCCTGGGAGTGCAGGCCTGCACCCACCCACCCATTCCACCCCAGGCTTCTGGCAGGCAGAGGAGCACTGTTGCTGCTAGGAAACAGTGTTCCTCCATGGTGTCCAGGGCAGCGGCTGGGGGCCTCGGATGGGGACAAGAGAAGCAGCCCCCCCTCCCTCTCTAGATCCCACAGGTGCTGGTGAAGCTGAAGAAATACTCTCACGGGGACAGAGTGAGTTGGAGAAAGCATGGGGTGTGGGCGACAGGCCAGGAAAGGGCCCAGGGTGGAGCAGGTGGCTGTGTGTTCTAGTTGGGAGAAGGCGGGAGGCCCATGAGTGTGTCCTGGAACCTGCCCACATCCTTGCACACACCGGCCCCATGGAGGGCGGCTCGGCTGGTCGCTCCAGCAGGCAGCTTGTCCCTGATGACAGGGCTGGAGACCCTGTGGGAGCGGGGATTGCTGAAGCATCTCCCGAGCCTCAGCTGCTCTCTGCGAGCAGGGCAATCTGTGAGCGTGGACAGCACAGCCACGTGGAGGCGGGGAGGACTGGGTCCCAGGGGGATGCTGTGACTCTTGTAGGACTTCACCGAGGACGTCAACTGTGCCTTCGAGTTCCTGCTGAAGCTCACACCCTTGCTGGACAAAGCTGACCAGCGTTGCAAGTAGGGATGCCTGGCACGCCACTGGGAGGGCCTGCTGTCCCCTGCCCTCTGCCTGCCGTCCCCTGCCCTCTGTGTGGCATGGGCCTCAGGTGCTGGCTTCTTGCTGGCTGCTGTTGCTGCCCCCCACCGTGGGCAGTGAAGGAGGGAGGGGCTGGCAGCCCTGGCGCTGAGCCTGCCTCCCCCACCTGGCTTCCCCCAGCTGCGACTGCACCAGCTTCCTCCTCCAGGAGTGCAACAAGCAGGGGCTGCTGTCAGAGGCCAGCTTCGCCAACCTCGTGGCCAAGTGGTGAGCGAGCTCTCCGCCTCCGCCCCTCCCTTCCCGCCTGAGGTCTGGGTCGTAGCTAGTGCCTGGGATGCTGTTCTGGGGTACAGGGAACAGGAGCCACAGGAGGATACTGACCTTGTCAGGAATGACCTTTTTTAAAAATTAATTAATTTATTTATTTATTTTGTGTGTGTGTGGCCAGTTCAGCCCACCAGGGGGCGGGCTGGCTGGCATGTGGTGCTGGGGGATTGAACCGCGGTCCCTGTGCTTTGCTAAGCTTGTTCTAAGTAGGTGCTTTAGACCACTGAGCCATCTCACCAGCCCCAGGAATGACCTTTTGTTTTCTTTTGACTTCTTGGCAGTTGAACCCAGGACCTGCCATATGCTCGGCAGGTTCTGTGCCCCGGAACTACAGCCCAGCCCATCTTAGTGCATTTTTGGCACAGGATCTGTGTTCAGGCTGGTCTCCAGCTGGCTGTAGCCTAGGCGGGGCTCGAGCTCACGGTGATCCAGCTGCTTCAGCCTCCCGCGTGCTGGGGCTGCAGCGTGCCCACCACACCGCGCAGGCCAGGTTTCCTCCTGGTTGCTTTCCCCCCTTTTCTTCCTGTACCTGGAAGTGAACTCAGAACCTCCCATTTGCCAGCAGGCGCTGCATGTTAGTTGCTCTTTAAATTCATTCCCCTCCTGTGTGATCCAGAAGGAAAGCCCTCTCCTTCTTCAATCCTACGGGAGTTCTCACGGTAGACGTGATGCCTGATGGCAAGTAGGAGGGCCGCTGTGCTTCCCTGAAAGCCCTGCCGCAAGCCTCAGCCAGCCCCGAGGGGCTGTACATACAATGCTGATTTTTTTTTTTTTTTTTTTTCAAAACCGGGGATTGAACTCAGGCCTTTGTGCTTGCCAGGCAAGCATGTATTCTACTGAGCTAGCTCCCCGGCCCCAATAATATTAATTTAAAAAAAATTTATTATTTGACACAGGGACTCGCTATGGTTTGGACTCGCAGTGCTCCTCCTGTGTCAGCCTCCCCAGCTCTGGGATTATAGGTGTGTGCCACCACGCCTGGTTTCGGTGGCTGGCGCAGTGTGCCTGGTGTTCTGGGGCCACCATAGCATGCAGTGCTGGGAATTGGATCCAGGTCCTTGCACTTGCCAGGCAGGCACTTAGACTGCTGAGCTATTTCTCTGGCCCAAGGTTCTGTTTTGTTTTGTTTTGTTTTGTTTTTCTTTTCAGAATTGGGGATTGACCTCAGGCCCTTGCGCTTGCCAGGCAAGCGTTTATTTTCCTGAGCCAACTCCCCAGCCCCACAAGGTTCTGTTTTTAAATTTCCATATTTTCAGTGGTCCCAGGGCTTGAAGCCAGGGCCCGGTGCGTACACGACAAGCGCTCAGCCACAGAGCCAGCTGTGCCCCAGCAGCCCGGGCTTCCTGCGCGCTCCCCTCCCTCTCTGCTTCACCATCTCCCTGCCTCTGTCCCCTCTCGCGGCCACCACTGTGGCCATAGCAAGGCGGATCGGGAGCAAGCACCGCAGCTGAAGTCGTCAGAAAACGCCAACATCCAGCCCAACCCTGGGCTCATCCTGCGGGCAGAGCCCACTGTCACCAACATCCTCAAGGTGAGCACCATCCCCGCCACACTGCCCCTCCCTCCCTCCCTCTGGGTGCCGATGAGGAAGCGGGATGCAGGCCTCTCTTCCACCCAGCTTCCCTGCCCAGCTTCCCTACGGCTGCTTTGAAGGCAGGGGGAGCGGCCCATTCAGTGCCTTTGGCAGGGAGGGATTGCAGGGCACAGTGGACTTTAGGGAATCAGAAGGCGCTGATAAAGCTACGAGTGCATGTGCCGGGCACGGAGATATGGGGAGGTGTGGCCAGCAGTGATGGGGTCTCCAGTGTCCTTCAGCACTTGACTTCCCGTCCTCCCCAGACCATGGACGCAGACCACTCCAAGTCTCCGGAGGGGCTGCTGGGTGTCCTGGGACACATGCTGTCTGGGAAGAGCCTGGACCTGCTGCTGGCTGCTGCTGCTGCCACTGGGAAGCTGAAGTCCTTCGCCAGGAAATTCATCAAGTGAGGACGGGCACACCCCTGTGGGGAGAGGAGGGAGGCACAAGGCTAGGCCCCCCCATGGCGAGGCCGGCTCAAAGCCTCCCGCCCGAGGCGGTGTGCTATGCTGGGCCCTTGCCCCAGGAGCACCTCCCTCTGCAGCGGAGGGCCTGAGATGCTGGTGGTGGAGGAGTCCGGCTTAGCCTTCCGGGCTAGCCAGTTACTAGTGAACCTTCCAGATGCCACTGCCACTGTGGGTTAACCTGAAGGTTTTCTTTTTGCCCAGAGCTGTATTGCCCAGCTGTTTCCTTTTTATTTTGTGGCAGGGTCTTACTCTGTAGTTCAAGTTGGCCTTGGACTCACTGTGTGACCCAGGCTGACCTCACACTCATGGTGATCCTCCTGCCTCAGCTTCCCGAGTGCTGGGAAGACAGGCGCTCATCTGTGTTCCATTCTGGGAACTGTTCTCTGGGCCTTAGGCCTTGCATGTGAAAATAACCCTCTTGGTCTCATGTCGCGTGAGTGAGCTGTCTCTGTTCCTCCCGTAGCTTGAACGAGTTCACAACGCATGGCCCTGGGGAGAGCAGTAAGTCGGCTGAGCCTGCTCCCATGGCACTTGGGGCGGGGGGCCCTGGGCGCTGCCTGGGTGCTGGGTCTCCCAGCCCTGACCCGCTGAGTCCAGGAGCCCCGAGAGGCAGCACAGCATAGGGGCCTCTGTACCCTTCTCTCTTTCCTGGCCCCCTTATCACTTGTGTGTTGGTGAGAAGGAAGCTTGGACTCCCCAGGAAGGGATGATGTTCTCCTTGAAACCCAAGAAAAGGATTCTGAGCCTCAGGCTTTGCGGAGCTCTCTGGCCCCTGACCTTCCTTAGCTGAGTTCCAGTGGCCCGGCCCAGCAAGCCCACTGCCCCGCTGAGGGTCCCTGTCCTCTTCCACAGCCAAAACGGCCTCCGTGCGGGCCTTGCTCTTCGACATCTCCTTCCTCATGCTCTGCCATGTGGCCCAAACCTATGGCTCGGAGGTGAGACCCCACACGGTGGCCTCGGGTACTACAGGGAGGTAGAGGTTGGAGGTGGCCAGGGATGCCCACAGCCCCAGGCCGGCTGGTTCTGCTGGGCTCAACCTCAGTGCCCACACTTGGGAGTTGGTGGGTGCCCCAGGGAAGGCCCAGTCTGCCAGTGCCACATCCATAGTGGCCACCAGGTGGCAGCACAGCAGCGCTCCGCCTTCTGGAGCAGGCTCTCCCAGGCCCAGGGCCCAAGCACCCTTCCTACCACGTAGGTGATCCTGTCCGAGTCCAGCCCAGGCGCAGAGGTGCCCTTCTTTGAGACCTGGATGCAGACCTGTATGCCGGAGGAGGGCAAGATCCTGAACCCTGATCACCCCTGCTTCCGGCCTGACTCCACCAAAGTGGAGTCCCTGGTGGCCCTGCTCAACAACTCCTCTGAGATGAAGCTGGTGTGAGTGGCCAGTGGCGGTGGGGCAGGCCCGGCCTCTCCTGCGCTCCTGCACGCGCCCCCTGACTCCCGCCCATCCCGCAGGCAGATGAAGTGGCATGAGGCCTGCCTCAGCATCTCAGCGGCCATCCTGGAAATCCTCAATGCCTGGGAGAACGGGGTGCTGGCCTTTGAGTCCATCCAGGTAGCCTCAGCTCCCTGGGAGTGGAGCAGACAGGGAGCGGTCAGGCTTCCTGGCGCTGCTGGGCATGGCGGTGCACGCCTGGCCTCCCAGCCCTTAGCAGGCTGAGGCAGGATGATCGCTGCGAGTTCCAGGGCAGCCTTGGCTCCATAGTGAGTTCAAAGGCACCTGAACTACATAGGGAGACCCTGTCTGGGGTAAAACAAACACCCAACAGTGGAGACGGGAAGCCCCTCCCCCAGTGCCCAGATTTCTCAGATTTTGGAACTAGACTTCCGTGGACTGCTAGCCTCAGCCTCCTCCTACCCAGGCGGCTCTAGGAAGATTAAACATGGGGCGCATGCAGAGGGGTGCCCCACGCGCAGGCCATGAAGGGAGAGAGTGACCCAGCTCCCTCCCCACCAGAAAATCACGGACAACATCAAGGGGAAGGTGTGCAGCCTGGCCGTGTGCGCCGTGGCCTGGCTCGTGGCCCACGTGCGGATGCTGGGCCTGGACGAGCGCGAGAAGTCGCTGCAGATGATCCGCCAGCTGGCCGGGCCGCTCTACAGCGAGAACACCCTGCAGTTCTACAACGAGAGGTCAGTCTGCGCACCGCGCATGCGTGGGCTTGCAAGCAGCGTCCCCTGCACCCCTGCCAGGTGCCGCCCCGGCAGTGCACGGGGGAGGTCGGACCCGGGCATCACTTGAGCTCTGGCTCCAGCCTGCGCTATTTTTCCACTCTGAGACAGAGCCTCGCTGGGCCGAGCAGGCTGGCCCGGAGCTTCCTACCCTCCTGCCTCACCTTCCCCAGTGTCTTCTGTGTGCTCAAAGCACCGTGCAGGCGCGGCTTCTGCCCTCGGAGGGCCTGAGCTTCGGGAGGTCGTGGGGCAAGGAGCGGAGGGACTGAGCGGCCCCATGCCCATTGCTGACCCGGGGTCGGACCCATCTGCACGCATGTGGCCCTCCCTGGCCGTGCTGTGCTGTGGCTGCTGCCCTGGGTGGCTCTAGGGCTGGCGGGGCAACCGCAACCTTTGCCCTGTTGGGTTTTCTAGGGTTTTTTTTTTTGAGACAAGGTCTTGCTCCATCATTTAGTCAGGCCTTGAGCTCACTCTGTAGCCCGACTGGCCTCAAGCTCATGGTGGTCCTCCTGCTTGAGCCTCCCCAGGCGTGTACCACCGCCTGAGGGCTCTTCCAGTTTTGGCAGTGAAGAAGATGGACCCTCCCAACCATGCTGAGGCGGTGAGGGGGGTCAGGGTCACCTGACTAGGGAGGCAGAGCTCAGGGCCTTCTCACCTTGCACGTCTGCCTCCGGGACTCCACGCAGATAGCTAGGGTTGGGCAATCTTTGTCTTTTATGACTAAGTTATTTTGCTCAGCATAATTTCCTCAAAATCCGACCATGTGCTAGCATGTGACAGGAATTCCTTTCAGAGGGTGGGTGGACCAACCCCGTTATCTGTGCGCCCCTTGTGGACACGGGGGCCCTGCTCATGGTGTCATCAGAGTGAATCTGGTCACCTCACAGGTGGCTCACAGGGGGCGGGGGGAACAGCTCAAGCAAGAGATGTGGGGGGGTCTATAAAATCATGTTTTCCCTTTGCTACTTTTTTTTGTTTGTTTAGTTGACTTTCTGGTTTTTTGAGAAAGGGTCTCACTGTGTAGTTCAGGCTGGCCTTGCACTCGCTCTGTAGCCTGTGACCTCGGGGCAATCCTCCTGCGTCAGCCTCCTCAGCCATTTCAGGTCCTGGCCTGCCTGGCGCATGTTCCGTTCTTCCTGGACTCCTGCTCTGCCCTCAGCTCTCCTCAGCACCCCTGTCCTAGGGGTGCAGGGCAGTGAGACCCTGTCCCGGGCAGGTGCAGAGCAGCTGCCCCAGCTGACAGAGTTGGCACCCAGCAGGCCCAGGAGAGGAGGGGATTCCTGGACTTCTCAGGGTTGCGCAGACTGCCCAGCACCCAAGGCCGGGAAGAGCCCTATGGGGCAGCCCTCAGGCCTCTCCTGGAAGCCACAGTTTACTCTGGGAGGAGGCCAAGGCTGGGCGGGGACCCTAGGAGCTGGGGAGGGGAGTGGTTTATCTTTTTGTATTCATTGCTATTTGTCACCAAGTTGGCAGAGCCCGGCCCTGGTGGAGGGGAAATGGAGCAGAGATGGGAAATCAGTGGCTGGATCTGCGGGGCTGAAGCCCAGCGCTGTGCCCGCTGTCTCCAGCAGGTGCCAGTCCTGCCTGGAGCAGGCTGAGTGGGGTCTGCCAGGCGGTTCCCACCTGAGCTCAGGAGGAGGCGCCCCATGCTCCCTCCCACAGAGTGGTCATCATGAACTCCATCCTGGAGCACATGTGCGCGGACGTGCTGCAGCAGACCGCCACGCAGATCAAGTTCCCGTCTACGGGCGTGGACACCATGCCCTACTGGAACCTGCTACCCCCCAAGCGCCCCATCAAGGAGGTGCTGACGGGTGTGTTCGCCCAGGTGCTGGAGAAGGGCTGGGTGGACAGCCGCTCCATCCACATCTTTGACACCCTGCTGCACATGGGCGGCGTCTACTGGTTCTGCAACAACCTGCTGAAGGTGCGTGGTGGGCAGTGGGCCGGCAGGATGGCTGCATCTGGGACCCCTGGCAACCTGCATGCACCCCTCAGCACCCCGTCCCCCCAGGAGCTGTTGAAGGAGACGCGCAAGGAGCACACGCTGCGGGCCGTGGAGCTGCTCTACTCCATCTTTTGTCTGGACATGCAGCAGGTGACCCTGGTCCTGCTGGGCCACATCCTGCCCAGCCTGCTCACCGACTCCTCCAAGTGGCAGAGCCTCATGGACCCCCCCGGCACTGCGCTGGCCAAGTAGGGGTCTCTGTGCCCCACACCCTCTGCTCACATCCAGGAGGCTGGGCCCTGGGGCGCCCTCGGGGTAGAGCCCCATAACCATGCCCCGCGTCTTGGACCCCTGCCAGGCTGGCCGTGTGGTGTGCCCTGAGCTCCTACTCTTCCCACAAGGGACAGGCATCCTCCCGCCAGAAGAAGCGGCATCGGGAAGACATTGAGGTGGGGGCTGCCTGCGGGGGCTTCTGTGCGGGACCCCAGGATCTCTGTGTGGGCCCCTCTGCCCCCTCAAGTGGGAGAGCTAAGGGGAAGGGACTCTGCCCCTGGTGATGGCCTTGGGAGGCGGCAGGGAGCTGAGCTTCCTCACCCAACCTGAGCTCTAACTGGACACAGCGGCACACACCTGTAATCCCATCTACTGGGGAGGCTGAGGCGGGAGGATCACCAGGTCAAGGCCGGCTGGGGCAGTTTTGAAAATCATAATATAAAGAGTAAATAAGTCAGGCCAAAGACCCCAGCTCCATAGCCACAAAACCCCGCCAAGCCTGGGGCCTCTCTCAGGTCACCAAAACGCGGGAACTCTTGGGCACATGGGTACTAGCCACCCTCCACCCCACCCCTGCAGGACTACATCAGCCTCTTCCCTCTGGATGACACGCAGCCCTCGAAGCTCATGCGGCTGCTGAGCTCCAATGAGGATGACACCAACATCCTGTCGAGTCCAAGTGAGCACGTGGTTTGTGGCACTTCCCCCCCCCATGCATGTGGCCGGGTCTAGCTACGGTGCTGTCCCTGTCGGCTGAGGTTTGGCACTGCCCTGTTGCCTACCCTGGAGATGGGGCTGAAGTCACCAACCTTAGAAGTTGAGGCCCCTGTGGCCGGGCCGCACGCTGCCTGCCTCAGCAGGGCCACGCCCTGGCATACCACCAGCCTCCTGCTCCCTTCCTTTCCCAGAACACAGGCTCTGCCTGAGCAGGCCCCGCTCCTGCTCGCCACTTCCTCCAGCCACATCACAGGCCTTCGGGCTTCCGGGTGCCCAGAAGTTTCTGTGGAGCCCACAGGTTCCTCTGTTGGGGCCCAGGGAGCGGCCTCGGCTGTCCTCGCCCTCACCTTCGACTGTGGGACGGGCGCTGAGGGCTGAGGGGAGGGGGTTCCACCTGTGGGAGGCGCCATGGGTGTCACTCTGGCCCCTCACCTCCTCTTGCGGCCCAGCCCTAGACCCCTGTGGGGCTCCCTGAGTGCCAGCAGACTGGGTTGGATCTGTATCCCCTCCTGCCCACAGCCGACCGCTCCATGAACAGCTCCCTGTCAGCCTCCCAGCTGCACACGGTCAACATGAGGGACCCTCTGAACCGAGTCCTGGGTGAGTGGCCCTCTACCCCTCGGCCAAGGTCCTCTGCCATGTGTCTGCACTTTTTCCCCCACCCTTACCTCCCCAGCTGCTGGCTTTGCCTTCTTTTTGTTTCTTTTTTCTTTTTTTTGTATTTGGTACAGGGTCTTACTGTACAGCTTGGACCCGTAGTGATCCTCCTGTTTTCATCCTCCCCAGTGCTGGGATTACAGACATGTGCCACTGTGCCTGGACTCAGTGGCAGGCTCAGCGTGCCCTGGGGCAGGGATGCAGCACCGGGGTTTGAACCTTGGTCCCTGCGCTTGCCAAAGCAGGCACTTAGCCCACTGAGCTATCTTGCCAGCCCTTTCTTTTTGACTTTTTTTGAGACGGGGCCTTGCTGTCTGGTTCAGTCTGGCCTTGAACTCATTTGCGGAGCCCTGGCTGTTGGTGAACTTGTAGTGAGCCTGCTGCCTCAGCATCCTGAGGACTGGGGTCTGTGTGTGCCTCCTGGCCTGGCTTTTCCCAGGTCCCTGTCCCCGTCTGCCCCACAGCCAGGCCCTCATGTAGCCCCTCTCGTCACCTCCCATGCAGCCAACCTGTTCCTGCTCATCTCCTCCATCCTGGGCTCCCGCACAGCCGGCCCGCACACGCAGTTCGTGCAGTGGTTCATGGAGGAGTGCGTGGACTGCCTGGAGCAGGGCAGCCGGGGCAGCATCCTGCAGTTCATGCCGTTCACTACGGTGAGTGCAGTGGGGTGTGGGCACGCCGGGGCTTCTGGGAGCCAGCTCCAGGCCTCTTGTGATCCTGGTGCTGTGTGACAGGTGTCGGAACTGGTGAAGGTGTCGGCCATGTCCAGCCCAAAGGTGGTCCTGGCCATCACAGACCTCAGCCTGCCCCTGGGCCGCCAGGTGGCCGCCAAAGCCATCGCAGCCCTCTGAGACCCGGGTGGCTGCAGGGCCATGCAGACAGCAAAGGGTGAGCCATGGGGCTCCGGTCACAGGACCAGGCTCAGCTTTCCCTGCAGACCTTGCCCCGAGGCGCCGGTGTCTCCTGCCAGCGCCTGAAGAGCTCAGCCAGGAGGGGACACAGTGGATGCCAGTGTGCACACAAGCTGCGTGTGGCCTCGAAACCCCACGGCGATGTCGCCACGCTCTCGTAAATAAAGGCCCTCGGGCCCCTTGGTGACCTCAAGTGCTGTGGGTGTCTGCTTGGACAGAGGCCCCTGGACCCTCTGTGCCCAGCTGGGTCAGGAGGATGGGGCTCGGGGGCCCCTTGCATGGGACAGCAGCCTCCTACAGACGTCGCTGGTGGGGCACCGAGGACCCCACCCACTGTCATGCCCTGCGTGCTGTGCCTGGACAGGGTGCCCTGCTCCCAGTCACCCTGCCAGGTTCCTTTGGGGTCCCAGCTCTGTGCTTCCGGGACCCAGGTGGGCTAGGCCAGATTGGATGGGTGCGCCTGACACCCAAGGTGTGGCCCTGGCCCTCCGATGGCCATAGCCTCCCCCTCCAGAGGAAATGGCCGCAGGCAGAGCAGAGACTTAAGATTGGGCAGTTGGGCCCAGCCTGGTCTGTGCGGGGCCCCTTGCCCCGCAGCTGCACACAGACCCTCCAGGGCATGCACTCGGCACCCTTGTGATCCAGGGTAGGGCCTGGGTGCGCCTCGCCTGGCACCTGGCTTAGAGGCACCGAGGACTGTGGGGGAGGCCGGACCTCCCACTCTGCCCCGCCCCTGCCCCTGGATGCAAACAGCAGGAAGGACACTCAGGAGCCACCAACTTTATTGTTCTCAAACTTGGTTACAGTGAGAAAGTGGGGGTGGGACTCCCTCGCACCCCTCGTCTTTTCCCTCCATTCCCTCCGGGCCCTGGAGAAGCCCACTGCAGTGGGTGCTGGGGCAGGAACCCCTGGTACTGGAGTCAAACTCCACCCAGAAACCACAGAAAGAAAAACTGAATTCCAGGGCCAAGCCTGCCAGCTCTCCACTGCGCTCCAGGTCATCCATAGCTCGGGTGGGGACAGGACAGGTGGGGTATGGGGGAAGGGGGCCCAGCCAGGGAGCTGGGAACACTGCTGTTTAAATATTAAACAGGGATGTTGTCCCCCACGTGGGAGACCTCTTGATGCGCCAGGGCCCAGCACGAGGCACAGACCGAGGTGGTCCCCAGAACCCTGCACAGAGGGCCTGTGTGTGGGCGCGGGAATAAATACTTGGTATTTACCTACCACCTCCCGTATGGGGCAAGGACGGGAGGGCTTAGCTCTTGCTGCCTCAGGCAGGAGGAGAACGAGACCAAAGGAGGGGCCCGGGAGCCAGGCTGTGTTCTCTCTCCCTTGGGTTTTAAATATGAGGGTTAAATACAACATAAATATTAAATACAGATAAATACAAGGGTGGGAGCTGCTCATGGCCCCAGGAGGTAGCGCAGGGCACGGTAGGCCAGCTCCAGGAAGCTCTGCAGCTGTGACGCCACCAGGACCCCTCCTGCCTGGCGCTGGAAGGCAGAAGTGAAGGTGGGCACGGTGCCCTGCTGAGGCTGCGCGGCCGGGGCTGCCCCCAGCTCTTCCATCTGTGGAGGGCAAGGTGTGATCAGAGGTAGCACCGCCCACGGCTGGCAGCAGGGAGGCCAGCACGGAGGTGGGCTGTCTCTAGGGAACCCAGCACACTTCTGGGGTGCCAGGCCGTGGGGTGGGCATTCCAGCATGACTGCTTGCCTTGCCTACCCAGGACTCACCTGCTGCCGGACGGTGGTGGCAAAGTCAGCGATGTCCAGCTGCAGTGTGTCCACAGTGGGGGACAGCTGGGGGGAGACTCCTGCCAGCGCCTGCAGGAGGCCCTGGTAGAGGAAGAGCCCAGCCTGGAGCTGGTGCAGACAGCCAGTCTGGGGGAAGGACAGAGTGAGGTGCCCGTCCTGAGGACAGGCACCCTGTCTTCTGACCGCAGGCATCAGTGCCGCCCCCTCCCACCCCACCACCTCCGCCTCTCACCAGCTTCAGGCCCTGGCTGGAGCAGCTCCTCAGGGGAGCCCATGGGATGCCCAGAGAGTGGCCCAGCAGTGTGAGCTCCTCCGGGTGGCATAGTCTGTGGGTGGCACACTGGGGATGGCAGGGTGCTGTGTGTCACTTACAGGACCAAGTCCTCTGGACCCTCAGCCCCACCCGCCATCACCAGTCACACCCAATACAGGGCCCCTGCCCAGCACCCTTGTAGGTCCCTTTCCAGGGGCCTCCTCCCGCAAGCTCACCAGCTTTTCCTGCATGGCCACTGCCCCAGCGTGGACCCTCCGTGCCTGCTCTGAGCACTTGAGCAAGAAGCTACGGAGCAGAGGCAGAGATTGGGAGCTAGTGAGGTCCAGGGACACGGCCTCAGAGGCACTGTGCCTCAGCAGCAGGAGCAGCAGCAGCAGCAGGGCTGGAAGCAAAAGACGTGGCCGCTCACACCAGGTCCCTGTCAGGGGATGTGCAGAGCGGCTGGGATCCACATGGGCTGAGCCCCAGCACCCCCACACTAAGCACAAAGGGGGCCACACTCACCCATCAGCCTGGCGGGGCTCTGGGCAGCAGCGCGGGCCATGAGCTACAGGGAGCTGGTCTGTGGCTGTGGCTGAGACCCACTTGGAGGACCTTTATACAGAACCCATGAAGGCCTGGGAGGAAATTACCTGGGGCTACTAAGGCTTAGTAATAACTTCCCAGGATTTATGCAAATTTGTTGGTGTCCAGGACAATGCAGAGGGGTTGGGACACAAAGCTGTTTGCGAAAGTTTTGTGAAATTGTGGAATCTCTGATCCTTCTTTGACGTCTGGTCCCCCTCAAACTCTCTTCCTCCACTCAGGCCCCGCCCCAGGGCTCAGCTGCCCCGGGGGCTTTGACCAGAAACTGACAAAGCCACGAAGGGAAGTCCTAGAGGCCTGAGGGGCAGCTGAGGCTGGTCACAGGTACTCGCTGGGGACCCCAGACAGCCCCTCCCCTTGGGACTCCCAAGCCACCTGCACTGCACCAGAGGTCAAACTCTAGGGGTGAGGAAGAAGCTAATTGTCCCCCTACTCTGGCCCTGAGACTCCGAGGGGGCTCTTAGCTTCCTGTGGGCCAAGGCCCTGGGGCAGGACCTTCCCTCTTCCGTCCCACACTTGGAGAGGCACAGGGGCTCCTTCCAGGCCATCCTGTCCCAAGCTGATTAGCTGGGAACTCCCCAACATCCCCCATGACTCACCCCTTAAGCCCCCGGAATCCAGGCAGAAGCCAGAGGAAACCGGATGTCCGTCCTGAATGAATCAAGACCCCTTGGAGCCCTGGCTACCTGACCCTGCCCTTCCACCTAGCCTGGCACATTCACCCTGGCATGTGAGCTTGGCAAACTCGCCCTAACACATTACGGCAGAGTCCCTGGGGCTTAGGAATTGGGGGACTGGGACATGATGTTCCCCTGGCCCGGGGGAGAGGCTGCCAGCTGGAGGGTAGGCCGGGCAGGGGGGTGAGCAAGAGGAGCCTGCCTGGTCCCCAAGCACTGAAGTCTTGTAGCATTAGCACCAGCAGCAGCCTGGAGTCCAGTCCAGCCTTGTGACTGGCCCAGGCGGGAAGGGCCCTGCCCAAGGTCACGGGCACAGAGTGGGTGAGTGTCATGCGTCTGCTGTGTGGGGCTGGCTGTGGCCAGTTGTGGCTCTGTGAACTCACTGACCTGCCACCCTTGTGTCTAAGCCAGGGAGCCCCCTGGGTGCAGCGCCAGGTTGGGCAGGCGTTTCTGGAGCTGGAGTGCCCTCTGGTGGCCACACGTGGCAGAGACGTGACCTGCCTACCTCTCGTCTCCTGATCCTCTTTTGGGGGCCTTTTTGAGACGTTTGAGGTCAAGTTGCCTTTGAGCTCACTTTGTAGCTGGGGCTGGTCTCGAACTCCCAACCCTCGTCCTGCGTCAGCCTCTGGAGTGCTGGGATGACAAGCGTGCACTGTTTTGAGACAGGGTCTTAGGGTCACATAACTCAGAATGGCCTTGAATTCAGCAGTCCTCCTGCCTCAGCCACCAAAGTACCAGGAGAGCAGGTGTGTGAATTCCTGTTCACAGGACACCTACATTTCTACCTCCACAAGTGACAAGCGAGCGTTACGGTGACTCCAGATGCCTGGCGAAGCTGCTGGAACCCAGCACCAGGCAGAAGAGGCGAGTGGAAGCTACCAGCAGTCCTGTCCTCTCGCAAACACCGGGGAGCAGGTGGGGTGTAGCACAGGGGTCCCTTGGCACAAGCAGGAGCGAGTGCTCTCCATGACCTGGCCCTGCTCGGGAAGAGCTGTGAACAGGTGGGCGGAAGGCCCGGTGGGCAGAGGGGCTGTGGCACAGACGCTGGCAGAGCGGGAAGGCATCCGGTCCTGCTCGCAGCAGCACGGGAGCCCGGCGCAGGCAAAGCCTGCTCCCCGCTGCGGCCGGCACGCTGCTGTTACAACCTCCGGAAGCTCAGGTTCCCGGATGCAGAGCCAGGCCGTGCTGGGCCAGTACCCGCGGACCGGGAAGGCACACAGGTCTGGCTCTGCCCCGCACCCGAGGGCCCCAGGGTCGGGGGAGACGGGGCCCCGAGTCCAGAGAACGGATGTCATCTCGCAGCCACCAGACAGGGGAGGAATGCACGCAACGTACAGAGCTTTGGAGAAGTCTTTATTGTTTAAAAATCTTAACTGAAGCTTCAAAAAACATCCCATCCAATATACACCCACTCCAGGGATGTGCCAGCGGGCAGGGACGGCCCCTCCTGCCACAGCGTGGCCGCCCTGCCCAGGGGCCCGCGTCACCCCCAGCGGTGTCCCCCAGGGAGAGGCTGAGGCAGCCGGGGTGCTGGCAGCCTGTACCCCAAACTAGTCTGAGTCGCGGGTGCGGGCAGGGCCAGCCGCGCTCAAGGGAAGCTGTCATCGTCGTCCTCCGCCATCTCCTTGGCGAACTCCAAGTCCTGTTGCTCGCGCTCCCGGCGCTCCTGCGGACAGAGGGGAGGCGTCGGCCGCTGCCCTCCCTCGGGCCCTTCCTCCCACGGGGCGCTCCCAGCCACTCACCTCTGCGGACTCCAAGTCCTTGTTGTACGATTTGGGAGGAAAGCGCATGGCCTGGGGACAGCGGGGAGGGGACGGTCACTCAGCCGCATCATCACACCACTGGGCGGCCCCTTAGGTGGGCAGCAGGGCTGGCACTAGGGAAAGACGCCCCAGACCCAGAGGGTGACGGGGCTGGTGGCCCTCGGAGGGAGCAGGGGGGCCAGGGTCCCTGGCGGGCACTGTGGGAAGGAGCGGCAGGCCAGTCGTCGGGGGCCTGGGCCGGCGAGCGCCTGCAGGAGGAAACCAGGGCGGGCGGCCTGCACCCCAGCCATCCGCCAGGGGGCGCACCTTGACCGACATGTTGTGGATGTCCAGGCAGAAGGAGATGCGCTGGTGGAAGGCCAGCTGCGGCTCCCGCGTGGAGTAGATGTCGATCATCTCCTTGGACTGCACGTAGCCCTTCTCGTGGTTGATGCTGGCTTCGATGACGCCGTCACGGATGGCCTGCGGGCCCCGGGGCGGTGGTCACGGGCGCCGGCTCCTCCGGCCCTCCCCATCCACGCTCACGCACGCACTCGTGACCCTCTTGGGCAACCTCCTGGCTTCGTGGCCACAGAGCGCGTCCCTAGCACACACCCTCCTACACCTCCTTCACCTCCGCCCCTTCGGGGAGGGTGACAGCCTGGACCTTGGCCCCACCTTGGCAACAATGAACTCGGCGTCCTCTGGGCTGTCGAGCTGCAGCTTCTGCGCGATGTCCGCCAGCGAGATGCGCGAGTACGAGAGGCTGATCATGCGCACGCCTGCGGGGGCAGCGGCGGTGGGCATGGCCTCCCCCCGCGTCCCGAGGCAGCCCGGGGTCCCGGGGCAGCGTCCCAGGGCGGGAAGCGGGCCGCACACCTGTCTTAATCACGTTGTGCCGCAGCCGGATGATCAGCGTGTAGGTCCCATCGGCCTGAAATTTCTCTCCAAACTGGTCCAGGACCTGGTTGAACTTGGCCAGGTTCCCCGTCCTGACGGCTGTGGGGCGGGAGGAGGGCGTCGAGGTGCGCACGGCAGCAGCCGGGCCTGGGGCGGGGGGCGGGGGGCGGGGAGCCTTACCTTGCGTAAGTAGGAAGTAGGGCATGAGCGAGCGCTTGAGCGAGGGCTGGCGGAACTGCAGGCGGTCGGGGATCTCGCCCAGCAGCAGCTCGACCACGATGAGCAGCTTGTGCACCTGCGGACAGGCGCAGGGGGCGGGGTGTCCGGGGCTCAGCACGCCCAGCCCAGGGCTGGGGGCGGGGGGCGCACCGCACAGAGCCCATCGCGCTGAGACGACAGGAGGGCCTGGCAGCAGGGCTGGTGGGCGAGCAGGGCGTGGACGGACAAGGCTGGATGCTTATTTTCCTGTTGTGCTGGGAAGTGGACTCAAAGACTGGCCTTGAGCTGCAGCCCCAGCCCTTGATATTGTTTTGTTTTTTTTCTTTTTTTTTTTTTGGCGGAACTAGGGATTGAACTCAGGCCCTTATTCTACTGAGCCATCTCCCTGGCCCCCTCGATATTCTGAAATTTTGAAACACGTTTTTCTAGGTTCCTAAATTGCCCTGGTGCGCTCAAACCTACCATCCTCCTGCCCCAGCGGCTCAGAAGGCTGAGATTACAGGTGTGCACCTCAAAACTGCCTGTGGTACCACCCACACGTTAGGGGAAGCCATGGACGGCAGAGCAGCGACGCTACCCGAGTGGCTGCGACACGCTGGGCGCATGACGGGCACACAGCGCTCTGGCCCCAAGCTCTGCTCCTCGACTGTGGCAGTGGCTCAGACAAGGGGCTGGTAATGTGGAGGGCACGGAGACAACACCACACGGGGCTGGGCACTGGGGCCGCTGGAGATGGTGCTTGGGCCCACTACATCTACAGCGAGGTAGGAAAGGCTCGGGGCTGAGACTTCACAGGGACAAACTGGAGGCTTGTGCCCGGGAGCCCTGCACTGATGGGGGAGGTGAGGAGCCGGATCCATCCAGCTGGTGCTGAGGAAAGGGTCAGTCAATGTTGAAGATGGCTGTGGGATGCATGCCCGTATCCTGCTACTTGGGAGACTGAAGGAGGAGGTTCAAGGCCACCCTGGGGAACTGAAGTGGAACCCTATTTCCAAATAACAAAATAAAATGGGACAGAGGATGCAGCTTAGGGCAGAGGGTCCAGGTTCCACTCTTAGTAAATTCTCACCCTCAAAACCTACCAACATGCAGATCCTACCCAACAGTCCCCAAAAGTCACAATCACATGGAGAGGACTGAATGGAAAGCCAAAATTTTAAACTGAAGTCTAGAAAGCCTACCAGAAATGCCCACCAAAACTTAGCAGACATGCATGAGCAAGCTTGATTACAGAATATTCCTTCGTGTAACCTGTTTTAATAGCCATTACTTGAGGCCCTGCAAGGGCCCGAGCTGTTCACACCTGCAGCAAGCTGTGACCCCAGCCCTCCACTCAGATGCTCTACATCTGCCTTTCACCCCCCACTTGCTCTCCCTTTAGAAGTTCCAAAACCCTGCTGGGCGGGGCTCTGGCTCCTTGGGGGACAGCCTAGGCAGAAGGTGCACACCCACCTGTGACAAACTGTCTAGGCCCCCTCATGCGGTCTCTTCCCCTTTGGTCTGTTTTCTCTAATACCCTTTGGTTTCCTGACCATGAAGACAGCGCCGACCACTTAGGGTCACTGGCTGAGGCCTGGCTGGTGGGGTGGGGCCTCCCCTGGCTCCCTGACAGAAGGTGTACCCTCCAGCCCGTCTTAGAGTCTCTCCAAGGCTGGATCAGAGGCCCCTGCTCTGTGCCTAAGGACCTCGCTGGACCCCAAAGAGGGGGAAGGACAGTGGGGTTGGGTCTTTGAATAAGGGAAGACCGCAGAAAGGTGCCCTAGTCAGCCTGTCAGCCCCGCTCACTTCTGGGCAGGAGCCTGATCAGCTCTCATTAGGTGTTAAGGCCACCTATGAGGGAGAGGGCTGGAATGTTTAACCTCTGAGCACAGCAGTGACAATGCCAGGCCGGGCGGTCCATCTGTGCTCCCACTGGGTGGGGGTTCCTGCAGGCTCACAGTTGGACGTGTCTAAGTGGCAAAACGGTGACTCCACCTCTGTAATGGGGGTCAGCCCTGGTATGGGGTCTATGCGCCCGGCAGCCTGGATGGACTTTCATCCCGCCAGGGGAGCAGCCAGAGCTCACAAGTGTCTGGTTTCTCGTTGGGGGAGCACCCACCCTTCCTCCGTTGAGTGTGCAGGAAAGGGACACAGGCCCTTCTCCGTCACCTACTGACCACAGGCTATGGTTTCCAGGAAAGAGGCACAAATATGAACAAAGAAAGTAGGCTACTTGGGGTGTGATTAGGAGAAAGGACTCTGGCACTGGGCCTGAGGGGAAGGAAGCCATCTCTTCTACTCCCAGGCCTCAAAATAACAGCGCAGAGAGCTCCTAGGCACTGCAGGCTCCTGCTGAATCTGGATACCAGGGTTTGCTACAAAAGCTAAGCCTCTATGACATGCCGACAGGGAAAGAGAATGAGAGGGAGCTGGACTGGACTGCAGAGCAGACGGGCCTTCCAGCCATCAGGGAGACGCCGCTGCCCGGCCCGGGGCTTCCCTGTTGTGCCAGACGCCAGATCACTCAACCTGTGGGCAGCCGAAAGCAGGCGCACTGCCTCGGGGCCTCACTCAGAAAGCGGACCCTTCACTTATTTACCAAAAAACCTGGACCCTTTGGCAACACACTGGCCACTTTGCCCGCCAGCACCAGCAGCTACTGTCCTCTTGGTTAGAGAGGCAAACTGGGACAAAACCTAACCTACTGGGTGAGCCGCATCACCCAGCACCAGGGTCTGTTTGCGGGAAGTCCGAATTACTTTTCAACTGGCCAGACCCCTACACCGAGGCACCTTCCGGCCCCCTGAGCTTGGTCCCCAGACCGTAGCTGTCTCCTCCTAACTGATGAGCTCTTGGTCAGCTGGCCAGGTCTGCAGATGGAACCCACCCACGGCCCTCGCTCAGGCAGGGGTGGAAAACGCTAGGCCAGCTGTGCAGTCGTTACTGCACAAGAGGTGCTCCTAGCGGGCTTCTTCCCTCAACCTGGTCTGCTCAACAGGTTGAACTGTGAGCCTTAACACAGGCTCTCAACCGGGCAAAAGCCCACACTGACCACAGGTACGCTGTAGCCACTGGGCATGATATGGAATGCTATACAGAGAACATGGAATTCTCATGGAAAAAGGAAAACAAACTAAAAACAAGGATGAAATTTCTCCACTTCTGACTGCAATTTGGAAACCTAAGAAGGTCCCCACTGTCCACTGTAAAGGGCACCAAAAAAGAAGACACTGTCACTCTTCGGAATCACAAAGCAGATGAAGCTATCAAACTGGCAGTAGCAGGCTCCACCTGGAGGACAAGGAAGCCCAATATGAAATACCCTCTGTCACTGTCCTGTTCCCACAGTGGCCTCTCTGCTACTCCAAGGAAGAAAGGAAGTGGGCACAACAGGAAGGAGCCCAAGCCGTGCTTGGACTTTACAGGTGACTGGATGAGAGTTCCACAGAATTTGAGCCATGCCGGTAAGACATCACCATGACATCACCCACGGGGGAAAGACTGCTGTGGATCAGCTTCTAAGCTGCTACCATTACATTCCAAAGTTAGCCTCGTGGGGGCTTGCGGGTGAGCTCAGCTGTCTAAAGCGCCTGCTTGGGCAAACTCAGTCAGGTGGCGGTTCGATCCCCAGCACCACATGCCGCACCAGACCTGCCCTTAAGGCAGCCTGAGTCAGAAAAAAAAAAAAAAAATTCATACCAAAAAAAAAAAATCCAAAGTTAGCCTCGAACTGTGCCTGGTAGAGGTGTCAAAGCTTTGCAAGGGCTGATCCCCCAT
>NW_004524632.1:9155270-9160507 GCF_000260255.1 Octodon degus | reverse complement strand
GCCCTGGACTTTCCCCTTTTACAAGACCTGCAGATAGACTTTAAAAGACAAGCAAGGCATGCAGGGTCACAGACATCTCCAGGTGTCATCTGTACTTATTCTGGGTGGCCAGAAGCATTTCCCACTAGAACAGAGAAAGCCACTAGGTCTGTAGATGTTACTAGGAGACATTTCCCCAGCTATGGGCTGCCTCTAACCACAGGCAGTGATAACGGATCTGCACTCATCACAGAAACAACCCAGAAACTGACTAAAGAATTAAACGTCAAACGGAACCTCCAGACAGCACGCAGGCCACAAAAGCTCTGGAAAAGCTAAACGATGAACAGGACTTTGAAGTTCACAGTAACTGTCACCAAGAAACGTAGGCACCATGGGTAAATGTGCTTCCCGTGGCCCTCCTCAGAGTGTGATGTTCACTAGGCCTGGGCTTCGCGCCCTCAGAGTCGGGCCTGGGAGACCCCCACCTAGAATCAAGCGTCTCCAGGAGACTTGCGTCAGCCAGGTAACACTTCTCCGCAAGAACAACTTACAGTTAGGAAAACCTTTTCTCAAATACACAAGAACAGCGCTGAAAGGGCAGACATCCCCAAGGGACCCCCACACATTCAACCAGGGGACCCAGCGTGGGTTAAAGACTGCAAAGAGGAACCCCTACAACCCACCTTAAGAGGCCCTACACAAGTATTCTGACCACTCCCACAGCAAGAGGCTTCTGAGATCAGCCATGGATTCACCATTCTCAGACCAAGAAAGCTCATCCCACAATTGCTGCAAAGCCTCTCCAGAAGGTCAACTCCCCTGAGGACAGCCCTGAGGGGATGACACACTGAAAGCCCTCCTCCTGTCACTCCACAAGCCCATGGGGTTGCGTACAGCTGAGGCTGAACGGACACCTTCCACCAGAGTGTCTGCCCTGACGGGAGTCGTGTTCTGCCACCCAGTTTGGGGTCTGGTCCCTCTCCTTTTGTTAATTTCAGTGTTTGCGCTAGACTTGGGGCACTGTCCTCAGGGGACTGGAAAGGCCCCCATAAGGTCGCTTCTGCTCTCTTCTACACTGGTGCAACCACTGTGCTGTGTGAACTGCTCCTCCTAGGGCCAAGGCGACGCTGCCACCAACCTGTGAGCCCTCCTCAGCCTGCTGAACCCGTGTGCCTGCCACGCAAATCCAGGGCCTGGGAGCACTAGATCCAACTGGCTGGCACTCTGAAGATTCCTAGCCAAGCCAGATGGGACACTCTCAGGCTGCTGGATCTGCACTCTGATGCCTGCCCCACATGGCCAGCCTCGTACCTGGCTCCGGCTGCAGAGGTTCAGACTGGTAACATGAATTTCAGATCACTAACAAGTGTCTGTCTTCAATGGGATCAGCTGGTGAATGTTGCAACTGGGGCTACACAGCTGGGATCTAAACAACTTCTGTCCTCACTAGGGCTGCACACCCTTTACTGCCGGGGCTGGCTCCTTCCCGTGGGATAAAGTACCTTTTACTCAGCTCATCCTGCCTGAACTGCCAACAAGGAACCTGCAATCTGCTAAGTTATACAATGCCTGACCCCAGTCAAAGACTGGCTAAAAGGGTGTCAAATTGGTCTCCAAGTTGATGGCAGGGGAAAGGATCTGAGAATGACAGTAATCTCTAAAAAGGTTTTGTCACGGCCTGCGTCAAGATCCCTAACCCTGTGCCAGGCATGGTGGCGCACGCCTATAATCCCAGCACTTGGACTGAGGTAGGACTATTTTGAGTTTGAGAACAGCCTGGGCTACAAAGTGAGCTCAAGGCCAGCCTGAACTGCATATCAAGACGCTATCTCAAGAAGACAAAAAAAAAAAAAAAATCCTTACCCTGAAGCTGCCATTGTTCCTGGTGGTGCCCCCGGCACTTCACTCCAACATGTCCCAAGCAGGGCCTCCGTACCAGACCCATGGCACCTACTTAATAGCACCCACTGGTCCTCCAACAGGCAGCTCCTGAACAGGGCAGTGACTGCTGCTGTGTATCCCTTACTGCGCTCTCATACCATGCTTTTGGCCTGACCCTAAGCGGCACTAACTTTAACCCTACTTCTAGCCCAGGTCCCTAACTCTAGCCCCACCCAGCAGAGGTACAGGGAATGAGATGGGCCTCCTGGGTTCCCTTACAAGACCAAAATCTCAGCTGCTCATGTGGCTATTCTGATTGCTACATCATGCCCTGATGGCCCCTCCTGGAACCTTTTTTATTTGCGCTGACGGGGGTCCATCGGGTGCTTTCGGGCACAAAATGAGTCTCTGTTTGCCTACCTGGCACCCAAGCTCTCTGCCTATGCAGGTCGGCAACAGCAGGGAGTCTAATCCTCAGTGGCACTGCCCTGGGCGGGGGCCGACCACAGTACCTACACCTGGGCACCCAGCCGGGATGATTTTACAGCTGTTCAGGGAGCCTGACTCGTCACAGGGCCCAACTGACTCCTTAGCTGCAGCGGCCCTTCCCACTGCTCAACAGGGAAGCCTTGCCAGCTTTTAACAAGTGCTAACGAGTCTGGTGTGCCTGGGGAAGACTGCCTGCCACTGGCGGGACCAGTAAGGCAGCGGGCTGACACGGGCCGGCCCACGGCGCCTCCCGGCGGAGCTCTCTGGGAAACAGAGCCATGGCTGGAGCTCCAGGAGGGCCACTAACAGGCCCTGCTCGCACTCCTAACAGGTCCTGCTTATGAAGCTGGCCCACTACCTCATTACAAAGCAAATTAACACCATTAGCCTCCACATGACCCTCAGGCCAGGTACCTCCTCTACAGCCTTAAATGCCAGCAGCTCTGAAAAGGATTTGTCTTATTAATTGAAAGAGGGAAAAATGAAAGGGAAATTAAAATTTTAAATAAAAGCCTGTCTAGAGGGCCCAAGAACATCTGCTGAAAAAAACCTACTGGTCATGTCCAAGCAAGGAGCATCAGAGCCTTCCTTCCTTCCGTCCGTCCTTCCTTCGTGTGTTCCCCATTTTCAAGGCCCTGTGTAACTGAAGGCCCTGCAAGGGCCCCTGAGCTGTTCACGCCTGCAGCAAGCCGTGACCCCAGCCCTCCACTCAGGTGCCCACATCTGCCTTTCACCTCCCCACTTGCTCTCCCCTTAGAAGTTCCGAAACCCCGCTGGGCGGGGCTCTGGCTCTGTGGGGGCGAGCCTAGGCAGAAGCCCGCCAGTGTGAGAAACCGCCTAGCCCCCTTGTGCCGCCTCTTCCCCTTTGGTCTGTTTTCTGTAACCGGACAACCCCTAGGGTCCTGACACATGACCACGTCTGCAGATGAG
The DNA here is from genome assembly GCF_000260255.1 of Octodon degus. NCBI lineage: Eukaryota > Metazoa > Chordata > Mammalia > Rodentia > Octodontidae > Octodon > Octodon degus. Next base: position 9,157,225 of record NW_004524632.1, on the reverse strand, counting down.
GTCTCTGCCAGGCGACCAAGGTGAAGTGACCCACAGGGGAAGGCTGTAGGCCAGCCACTGAGCCTGGCGTCCTGCAGATGCAAGGCACCCTCTATGTGTGATCACGTGAACCCCCAAGCAGCTGGTGGTGCAGATGCCGTCACCTTGCACCCCTAGAGCTTCGACACCACTCCTGAACGGTGAGGCCAGCCGTGCAGAAGCTGCCTGGAGGGCAGGGGTCGATGCCCTGACTGCTAGGCCACAGGAGCAGAGGGCGGGGGGCTGCAGGGTTCAAGCCCTGGCTCCCATATTCCTCTGGGACTTTACCAGGCCTAAAATTCTTTCTGGGACAAATTTTCCATCTCTGCCCTAGAGATGCCATTTCCTGCCCATTCTTGTCCCTCCCAGGGCCCAACATGCTCCCTGCCAGGCACCAGCTTTGCCCTGGCCAAGCTCCATCTGCACCCATGCCCATCACCCTGGAACTTGAGTTCCCCAGCCACAGACGGCACCGACCCCAGGACAGAATGTGGGTCTGACGGGGACCAGTGGGCTGGGCTGTTGAGGAAGCAGGGCTCAGGAGTCTTTCCAGGCCTCTCTGGAGAATGCTCTGAGGAGGGCAGCGGGGCACAGAGGGTTCCAGAAGCCCTGACTGGAAGTGGACGGCAGGTGGCAGGCGAGAAGCAGGAGGTCGAGGGTGCTCACCGTCTGTTTGAAGCCCACAGCTGTGTGCTGTGGGGCCTTGCGAAGCGCATTGGTCATTGTCCTCCGAGCCTCTGAATATTCCAGCTGGATGGCTTTGATTCGCCCTGGAGGAGGACAGGACAGTGTCAGGAAGGCAGTGTCACCCGAGTCTGGCAAAACCAGGCTGCTGGACATTCACCCTCAGAAAATCTGCATGAAATAGTCACGGTGGTGCAAGCCAGCAATCCCAGCATGAGGCTGAGGCAGGAGGATTGTCACGAGTTTGAGGCCTGAGCTCCACAGTGAGTTCAAGACCAGCCTGCACTACATAATGAGACCCTGACTCAAAAAACAAAAACAAAAGCAATGCTCATGTCCAGGGGTGAGCCTGCGCCCTTCCCCCGAGGTTGTGGCGGCCGCTGCTCACCTGTGTAGTAGAGGTACCTGGCCCACTCGTTGTTGTTGGCCTGCTCCGGGAACACAGACTTGGACACCAGCTTCTCCGCCTGGTCGTACAGGCTGTAGTGCAGGTAGTTCCGCAGCAGCAGGTTCAGTAGCGTAGCCTGCCCGTCTGCATCATGCCGGAGAGTGGCTGTCCGCAGCCGCGCGTGCAGGAAGCTTCAGGGGTAAGAGAAAGCTGTCAGGCCTGGGCCGCAGTTCGCAACTGCCTCTGCCCCTGCACTCCCTCTGTTTCTGGAAAGTGACACTGACCGCTTTGCTGGCTTCACACTGAACATCCAGCCATTGACTGGCAACTGTTGGAGCACAGTTCTACTTCTTCGTCTTTTGGAGACAGGGTCTTCCTATGTAGCTCAGGCTGGCCTTGCGCTCACTTTGTAGTCCATCCTGGTCTCAAACTCACAATGTTCCTCCTGCCTCAGCCTCCCAAGTAGCTGGGATTATAGATGTTTCCCCTCATGCCCAACATTGGGGTGCTAGCCTAGCTATAGAAAAAGGACAATCTCCGCCCTGGAGGGACTTAAGGACAAGTGTACTATGAGACATGGCAAACAGAAGCAGGGGAAGACTCTGAGTTTTCATTATTGAAACGGAGCCACTGCAGCCAGGCACAGTGCCATACGCCTGTAATCCTAGCACTCGGGAGGCTGGAGCAGGAGGATCACCAACTTGGATACAGTGAGTTCAAGGCCAGCCTGCCTACACTACACAGTGAGACCTTGTCTCAAAAAAATTAAAGAAAAAAGGGGCCGGGGAGATGGCTCAGTAGAATAAGCGCTTCCCTGGCAAGCACAAGGGCCTGAGTTCAATCCCCGGTTCCGCAAAAAAAAAAA
>NW_004524632.1:9146199-9154965 GCF_000260255.1 Octodon degus | reverse complement strand
ACCACGTCCAGCTTGTCCAGGAACTCGTAGACCCGGGCATGGTAATAGTAACACTTGGCAGCCACGAGGTCCAGGGCCCGGCGGTTCTGAGTACTGATCCTTTGCATCAGGTCATCGGAGATTTTCTGTGCCTGGGTGGAGGCCAAAGGAGAAGCAATAGGCAGTAACTCAGAGGGTGAAGGATGAGGTGTGGCCCAGCAGCCAGTGAGGCCCCTCCCAGGAGCCACAGGCCAGAACCACGTGCACATCAAGGCCTGCGCACAAATGTCCCTAATGGCCCCAGTGCAGTATAGTCCTGGGTAGCTCAAGAAGCATGAGCCGAGGTGGTGCAGCCAGACGCTGGAACATCATTCAGCCACAGACGGAGGCTCTGGCTGACACATGCAATGGCAAGAACTGAGCTTTAAGACTTTATGCACAGAGGCACAGGCCTGCCATCCCAGCACTCTGATAGGCAGAGGCAGAAGGATCCCAAGTTCAAGCCCAGCCTGGGCAACTCTGGTTTCAGGAGATGACCTCTCAAAATTAAAAAAAAAAAAAAAAAAAGGAAAAGAAAAGAAAAAGGACCAGGTACATAAATCATTGTGAAGGCCCTGGGTTCAATCCCTAATCCAAAAAAAAAAAAAAAAGGAAAGACAGAAAACCTTTTGGCTTGCTATGGGAAAGAAGCCAGGCACAAGAGTGCACAGCTGCGATTCCACTGCTGTGACATATCCAGAGCAGACGCAGCCTCAAGATAGAGGATGGCTGGGAGTGGTGGAGTGGTGCCTGCTAAGGTCCCAGAAAGAGCGGTGACAGCTGTGCAGCCTGGGACAGTAGCAGAACCACCAGGCTAGATACCTAAAAGGGGTGAAATTTTATCTCAAAGCAAACAAATGAAATAGGGGTGGGATGCAGGACAGCAGCCACCTTCTCCTCAAAGTGAGAATAGAACCGCCCTGGTGTGGAGGCTATTCCTGGCTGGAAACACTTAGGACCAAGTGCGCTTCAGATTTAGGATTTCTTTTTCACTTTAGTTTCACACACTGCCTACCCATTAGGCCTGAGGTCACTCAGTGCGGTCCTTGGAGCTGGCCTGGGTGTTGGGTGGGACCTGTCACTCAGGCTAGGCCAGGAACTTCTCTCCCTTGTGGCTCATGCCAGGGCTCCAAAGTTTCAGATTTGGGAGTTTTGTCTAGAGATGCTCAACCTGCACCCCAGAAAGGCAGCCACTGTTCACTGAAGTCCTGCAAAAGTGCACTCTGTGCCGTCCTCATTTCCTTATTTTATGTAGCAGTTGCAATACTCCTGCAAGGTGGGCCTCTTGGACCTGCATTTCACTGTGCTCTGGGTACCTCTTTGTTTGTTTGCATTTTTTTTAGGATTTTTTTTTTTTTGTTGTTCCTTGAACGCCTTCAGGGCACTTTTGGCCAGCGGGAGAGTTGTGAAGTTCGAACTCCAGCAACCTGAGGCTGACAGCTTTGTGGAAGCTGCCACTTAAAGGCCTGAGCTAGGGCCAGGCCCCCTGTTTGCGTTTTTTTTGGCGGAACCGGGGATTGAACTCAGGCCCTTGTGCTTGCCAGGGAAGCACTTATTCCACTGAGCCATCTCCCCGGCCCCTGGGTACCTCTTTGTATCGCTTGCTGTTCATCAGGAAGATGACCATGAGCAGCTGGAGATAGGCTTCCACTTCTGGCAGCAGAGGGGCTGACGCAGCTTTTCCTGTGCGGGGACGGAACTGTAAGTCGGCTTCCGTGTCCATGGGCTGCAAGAGGGCAGAGCAGGATCAGCCAGCCCAGAGCACACGGAGCATCCACTGTGTGTTTCCATTTGGACTTGCTCAGGGCTCTGATATACTGCGATTTTGCCAGGCACAAGGGATACAAAAAATATAGTTTTTTTCCTAAGGGAATCAAAGAGGCCAACAGAGAGGTAAACACACTAAAGTGTTAAAGGAGTGCCAGAGACTCCTTTACAGAATATGATGGAAACATAAAAGATGCTGTCAGAAACCCTCAGCCGGGCGTGGGGGTGCAGGCCTGCAATCTCCACACTCAGAAGGCTGATGCAGTAGGATTGCCACAGATTAGGCCAGCCTGAGCTACACAGTGAGTTCAAGGACAGTTTGTATATGCAGTGAGATCTTGTCTCAAAAACCAAAAAAAGGGTCAGCCAGATAGCTCAGTGGACTAAAGCTCCTGCTTACGCAGGCGCAGTGACCAAGGTTCGATCCCCTATGTGCTGAGAAGGCCAATGAAACTGGGTGTGGGGGTGCCCACCCGCAATCCCAGGGCTTGGGAGGCTGAAAACAGGAGGATCACTATGAGTCTGATCTGTGTAGTGAGACCCTGTACTAAATACATTTTAAAAAATGGTGCCGGGGAGATAGCTCAGTAGAATAAGCACTTGCCTAGCAAATGCAAGGGCCTGAGTTCAATCCCTGGTTCAGCCAAAAAAATAAAAAATAAAAAAATTCTTGGGCTGGGGAGATAGCTCAGCAGCATAAGCACCTGCCTGGCAAGTACAAGGTCTCAAGTTTGATCCTTGTTGCCAGAAAAAAAAAAAGAAAGAAATCCTCAAGAAGCCTATAAACTAAGTCAAGAGTAAACCATTATAATTTTTTTTCGAGATAGGATCTTGTTACATTGTTTGGGTTGGCCTCAAACTCCTGCCTTAGCTTTCCAAGCCCTAGAGTTACAGGTGTGTGCCACCGTGCCTGGCTAAACCACTACAGTGCAAATACTATCAAACAAGGTCCAACCAAATAATTGTGAAGATAAAATCAAGAATGAGAGACAATTTTTTTTGGCATATGGAAATAAGGAAGTGTGTAAGGAAGCCTGGGGAAACTGACACATACATAAAGCCATTTTAACCTCCTTGTGGACAGTGGGACAAATGCTGTGCTAGATAAGCCCAGAAGAAAGCCACGTGAAGTGAACTTAGGGATGTGGCGGTAGAAACAATCCAAGGCAGGTGGGGAGGGCACACTTCCCAAGTTTCCCTACACTGAGTGCACAGGATCAGGGCATTGTGGAAGGAGGTGGCGACCTGGGATTCGCGATGCACAAGGGGATTTCACAGCTCCAGAGAAGAACAAGGTTGCCCTTGGACAGGCCCTGCCATACAACCCACTCCACCTGGGTCTGCGACATGTCAGGCCCCGTACTAGGAGTTTGGCACACTCAGCCCATCTGCAATCTATTCACCACACCCCACAAATGAGTAAAACGAGGCAAAGGACGGTAAGTCACTCCCTAGCCCTACAGATACTCCCTGGTAGGGTTTGGATTCAAGTCCAACTCTAGCTGCAAAACCTATGCTCTTCACCTGTTTTGCCCTTCTACACGGCGAAGCTTCTTCCTAGGACAACAGCGATGTTACACAATTGGAGAACAGGGTTGGACGTGGGGCTACTAGGAGACGAGCTCGGCTTGGTGCAAGAGCAACACTACAGGGAAGGAAGGTCCCTTGTTATTGACCAGGTGTTAGAACGGTTAGGGATGGGCATGGTGACCCATGTCAACCCAGCACCGGAGAAGCTGAGGCAGGAGGATCACTGAGAGTTCAAGGCCAATCTGTGCTACATAGCAAGACAACCCCGTCTCATAAACCAAGAACCAACAAAACTAACAAAAAAGAGTGATTGCTCTTGTGTCTCTACTTGTGCTACTGCAGGCTACAGACAGGTCTTTGGAACAAATCCAGACTTGTCCTGGGTGTGGGAGGCCTGACCCACTCACCTCTTCGAGGAAGGACAGCAAGAAGTCTCGAGTGGCATTGTTGGAGGTGAAGAAGCCATGCACAGCCTTATAGAGAACATAGTGGTTGAGGCGGCGTGAAGTGGAAGGCAGCATCCGCAGGGCCCGCAGCACGAATCTCGGCTCCTTGCCAGAAACAGCTTTCTCCAGCTGTTTCACGTGCTCCTTGATGTCTGCAGGACCAAGAAGAAAGACATCGTGAATTCCCACTCCTCACCAAAGCTGGCCGATAGTCCTAAGGGAGACACTTGATGCTGGGTGCAGGCTTGTAATCCTACCACCCAGGAGTCTGAGGCAAGCCTGAGCTACACAGTGAGACCCTGTCTCAAAAGATAAAAAGATAAGGGGAACCAGGCACAATCACAATAAATGGCATTCATGAATTCTGTACACTGGTTTTTCCTTTTTTTTTTTTGGCAGAACCAGGGATTGAACTCAGGCCCCTGCGCTTGCCAGGCAAATGCTTATTCTACTGAGCCATCTCCCTGGCCCTGTATACTGGTTTTTAGTTAATAGCTGAACACCCTAACCCACTGCACCAGAGACAAGCTTTGTACACTGGTTTTTAGCATAGCCAAGAGGCAAAGGGAAATACAGCGGGTGGGGGGGGTATGTATATGTATATGTACACACACACACACACACACACTATATATATATAATGCACCTTTGCCATATCAGACTATCTCAGGTAGCAGAACCTTAATACTGTTGTTCAACTTTATTTTAAGTTTTTATTTTGTTTTAGGTACCAGGAATCGAGCTCAGGACCTTTCACTTGCCAAGCAGACGCTTGTGCCACTGAGCTACCTCCCCAACACACGCTGTCCAACTTCAAGAGTAACGGCTCTGCAGTCAAAGTCATCACGTCCTCAAAAGCTCCACCCAGGAGCATAACTTGGCTTCTTTCAATATTTTGGGGTGGTTTCTCGCACAGTTCGGACAAAACCCAGTAGGCAGTCTGGTCCTCCCGATCAAGAACCCAGAAAAGAGCGCCAGGTTCACGCGGGAAGCTGTCACCCTGCCGACTCCGCATGCGGAAGCCTGCTCTAAGTGGGAAAATTAAAACCAAGAGGACCAGGAAACAGAACTTGCACCAAAGAGAAGAGGCGGGGGCTCGGACCAGCCGCGCGCAGGCACAGGCAGGGGTGGCGCGGAGCGCTGAGGGAGCGCCCGGGTCCGGCGAGACCAAGGTCCTGCCCAAGCCAGGGCGCGCGGAGACCGGCTTCTCGGGGCTGCGGTCCGGAGTCGCGATAATGGGGCCAACACCCGCGGCCAGTCCGAGGGACTGAGCCCGAGGAACGCGGGTCGGGGCGGCCGCGCTGCGGTCCTGGGGAAGCCGCAGCCCCGCGGTCGCTGTCACCCGCGCTCGCGGCGCACTTCTGACCCAAAGCTCCGTACCCTCCAAGGTGACGGTGTCCAGCTCCCGCTGGGAGTGCTCCGCCGTCGCTGCCGCCTTTCCGTCGGCCTCCCCGGGGGCCCCGCTGCCGGCCGCCGCCTCCTCCTTCATCTCCACGTCCTGGGGGGCCGGGGGTGGGGGCGGTTCGGGTTCCCCTCCGCCGGGAGGCGGCTTCGCCTTGTCCGCACCGCGGCGCCGCGCCGAGCCCTCTTGCTTCATGGTGCCCGGAGTCGCGGCCTAGTCCGCGGACCGAGGCCGGGGCCTCGAGTGAAGCTTCACACCGGGGACCAGAAACTGAGCCGGGCCTACACACGAGCGCCAGCTCGCAGCGGGCCGCACAATGACGGAGCAGCTGCAAACACCTTCCCGGCGCGGAGCCTTCTGGGAAACGCCAGGCCGGGCGAGTCGCCAGCCGAGTGATGAAGGAGAAAGCAATCAACAGCCGAGATGCAGGATGAAGGCAGCTCTTCAACCTGGGAGGAGTCTCTATGCGCTGGGGGTGGGGGTGGGGGGCTTTCTTTTGAAGCACTTAAAGTGGGGTGCTTTCCTTTTATCTTTCTCTTGGATACATTTCTGTGAATGTCCACGAGAGGTCCCCTCAGACTTAACTTGGACCACAACGGACTCCCAGAGCACCCCATAGTGTTTGGAGTGGGTAGGACCTATCCGAGCTCAGGGAGAGTTGACGTCACGAGTTACTGGGCAGTTTTTGCACCAACGTTTACCTAATTTGCCCTCGGCTCTCGCTTACCGGCTACCCAGTGCACCCAGTGCGAGGGAAGAAAGGGCTGAGCAGAAGGGAGTCAGGCTGTTGGTTTTGAAATAAAGGGAACTGGCAGTAAGCAGCGCCTACCGGAAAGCCCGGAGGTGGGCTCCGGGCGAGGAGTCTGGCCGGGGCAGAGAAGCCGACCAGAGCATCGGCCGCCCCGCAGAAAGTGTGCAACAGCTTCAATTAAAGATGACTTCCGGGGGGCTGGAGAGATGGCTCAGTGGTCTAAAACACCTACTTGAAACAAGCATGGCAAAGCACAGGGACCGCGGTTCGATCCCCCAGCACCACATGCCAGCCAGCCCCGCCCCCTGGTGGGCTGAGCTGGCCACACACACACACAATAAATAAAATGTAATAAATAAAAATAAATAAATATTAAAAAAAAAATAAAAAAAATAAAGATGACTTCCGGGCCCGGGGAGATAGCTCAGTAGAAAAAGCACTTGCCTGGCAAGCGCAGGATCCTGAGTTCAATACCTGGTATCCTGGAAAAAAAAAAAAAATCTTTGTCCACTCAAGAAATTTGCCTTTCTAAAAGACATGAGAAAATGGTATCACAAAGATTAATGTTACTTCAACAAATGGAGCATAAATTTGGAGATCAAAACACAGAAAAGGCATCTCAGCTGCAAGCTTTCAAAAGGAACCTTAGCCTTTTAAAGGCTATAGAAGCAGCTGAAAAGTCTCTACAGAGCAAGATTCACCCACATCTACCACCTGAGGTGGTTTCTTTTGAGACTCATTCTTGGGCATCAGTGGAAGAATATATTCCCAAATGGGAGCTGATAGGTTCTGGCCCTAGTGTGAATTGCTAAAATCATTATGGTGCTCATCTAATATGGCCGATACCCTTAAAACAAAAGCCTATCTTCCCAAGACCACCACCCCCTTCTTCTCCAGGGTAGCCCAGGACATAATTCGCTTTCACCCTTCCCACCACCTCAGGGAAGACCCCCCAGTTTCTCAGGTATATCTGAACATCCCCTTCAAGCCCCCTCCCTTGGCAAAAGGCTGTAAAAGCCTCAGCCTCCCTTTGTCGTGAGAGAATTCCTCAGCCTTCCCGCATTCTCTCCCGTGTCCTCAAAGACAGTAAAGCCCCTTTCCCGTCTTCCTTCTGCCTGCTTCTCTGCTGCGCTGATCACCTGAAAACACCTAGCGGGAACAGTTTCTTTTAGGACAAGGACCGTATCCTACTGGTGTTGAAAGTCAAAAAAGGAGAAAACACCATTTCAAATGGGGCACGGTGATAACTGCTTCACACACTACTATTTCAAAAAACCTCCATGATGTTGCTCATCTTTAAAGAGCTTGTAGGTGGACGTGGGAACTTGAGGGATCGAGGATTTGGTGTTGATGTTGCTTCACTGACTCTGAGTAAGGATGCTGAGGCCCTACTGAGAAGTTTCTGGTCATTCCCACTATTCAGGATCATGAACTTGGTTCCTACCAAACGCACGGAACTGTTAAAAACTAATATTAAAGTATTATTAAATAAAATAAATAAATAAAATGAAGGGAAGTGGAAAGTGGGAAGAACCCTGAGGTATCCATCGAGACTTTCAAAGGTGTTAGATTTTAGTTTAGTGCTGCGATTAGGGCATATAATTTCTCTGTGCTGGAACCGTGGACAGGGAAGACAGCACTTGTGTATAATAACTGCAGTTTAATAAAAACGGACTGGGCACGGTGGTGCACGCCAGTCATCTCAGCACTGAGGAGGCTGAGGCTGGAACATCGCTCTGAGTTTGAGGTCAGCTGGGGCTACATAGTGAGTTCAAAGCCAGTTTGGGCTACATAGCAAGACTCTGTCTTGGAAAACTGAAGTAAAATAGAATAAAAACTTTAAGAAGGGTTTCTGGGGCTGGAGAGATGGCTCAGTGGAATAAGTGCTTCCCTGGCAAGTGCAAGGGCCTGAGTTTAATTCCTGGTTCCACCAAGAAAAAGAAAAAGAAGAAGGGTCTCTGGCTAAGTGTAGTGGCATAGGTCTATGATCTAAGCACTTGGGAGGCTGAGGCAGGAGGACTGCCGTGAGCTTGAGGCCAGCATGGGCCACATAGTGAGACCCTGTCTCAAAAAACCAGACCAAACAAACATAGGGGTTCAACAGCCCAGGGCTAGCTAGCACCTGGCCAAGGGGGAGGTGCCCTGTAACTCCTTTGAGCTCAGGGTTGTGATGCAGTGGGAAGGCCGTGCAGAGCAGGCGGAAGACCTACTGGCCAAGGCTGCTGTGGAGAGCCCAACTAGGGGCTCTTACACATCTGGGCCAACTGTGAAATGGGGAGCGGGGCAATGGTTACCAGGTAGTTTAAAGGACAGGAATTAGACCAGGAACGCTGCTGGCTCAGTTTTCTTTTCTTCTTTTTTGCGGAACTGGGGATTGAACTCAGTCCCTTATGCTTGCCAGAGAAGCTCTTATTCTACTGAGCTAACTTCCTGGCCCCAAGGGTCAGTTTTCAAAGAACTTCCTTAAGCTGGGCACAAGAACTCTGGGAGGCTGAGGCAGGAGGATTACAAGTTTGAATCCAACCCGGGCAACTTGACACAATCATGTCTCACCAAAAACAAACAAACAAACAAACAAACAAAACTGAAAAGGCCCTGGGTCCAGTCCTTAGTACAAATAAATAAATAAATAAATAAAAAATATATAGCCATTTCCCAGTGATTCTGCAGGGTAAAGTTTCTTAAGTTGCAAAACAAAACAACAAAAAAAAGAGAATTCGGGGCTGGTGAGATGGCTCAGTGGTCTAAAGCACCTACTTAGAACAAGCTTAGCTAAAGCACAGGGACAGTGGTTCAATCCCCCAGCACCACATGCCAGCCAGCCCCGCCCCCTCGTGGGCTGAGCTGGCCAC
>NW_004524632.1:9144713-9146099 GCF_000260255.1 Octodon degus | reverse complement strand
TAAATACATAAATAAACGTTTAAAAAAAATAAAAATAAATTTATGTTGACTTGGGCAGACAAAGATAGCTCAGCAGACTAAGCACCGGCTTAGGCCCCCCTGGCGGCACACACAGACAAAAAAAAAAAGAAAAAAAAAAAAAGAAAGAAAGAAAGAAAGAAAGAAAGATAGCCTTTAAAAAAAAAGTCAAGAAATTAAATACATAAATAAATAAATGTTAAAAAAAAAAAAAGAGAATTCATTCTGTCTTGGAAATTTGATCTCTTCCATAAATGGGAATCCTGAGATTTAGACCTGGAGGGACAGTGGGACAGTCATGCCTACTATAAGGATTTAAAGGGCAGAATATATGTTTGGATGTGTTTTCCTTCGTGAGATGTGTATTATACACGCAGGCGCTCCTCTATATATAGTCTTTACGCTCTTCTCTTTGAACTCTTGCAGCAAATTCTACATTAAACAGCCACTCGCCAGTGGCAAGACCTGTCGTTTTAGGGAACGCACTTGACCAAGCCCTCCCTAACTGTTCTCTCACCTGCCCGGGTGGGTGGCTAACAGGGCTCTGACTCATCCGGGGAACACACTCCAAGCATCTTTTCTACAAGCCCTGTCTGTAGCCGAAGGTAAGGACGGCGGGCAGAGGTGGGGGAGACGAGTTCTGCTGTTGTGACCTAACATGGAGAGGAGTCACCGTCGGCATGGTTAGGCTGTTAGCTCATCTGCCTGTTAAGTTTACATCAGAGGGACCATCAAGCGAGTCAGCAGAGCACCCCGCAGTGCACGAGCAGCGCTGGGAGGCTTTGGAAGGCGCCCAGGCCGGGGGAGGCCCACCTGGCCCAAAGCCTTTGGCAGCGTGTCACGGGGTGTGAGCACAGGGTGGGGTGCCTCTGCACCGGGAAGAGGCTGCAGCCAGGAGCCAAAATCCCTGGAGAAATCTCCCTCCTCTAAAACCACTTTAAAAGAAATAGGTGAAAGATGTTCAAACCCTGCTCCAGGCAGAGAGGGGCGTGCTATAAACTCAGCCTTTTGATGAGATTTGCAGCCCACAAATCAACCAGCAGGTTCACAGGCCAGGCAACCCGCACTGAGTTTTCTATTGTCTTGCTGAATTGAGAATAGAAGATAGAGAAAGGAAGATAATATTATAATTAGAAAAACAGTTGTGCAGCCGGGCATGGTGGCTCGTGCCTGGAACCTCAGCACTCAGGAGGCTGAGGCAAGATTGCTGTGCATTCAAGGAAAGCCTGGCCTGCATGCACAGTGAAATCAAGGGCAGCCTGCGCTGCACAACGAGACCCTATGTCAATAAATAAATAAATAAACAAATAAATAAATAAATAAATGTTTTGGACTAATCTTGTTCTTAGATCCCACAAAAAAAAAAAA
>NW_004524632.1:9138551-9144523 GCF_000260255.1 Octodon degus | reverse complement strand
GCCTGGCCTCCCATGCCCAGCAGGTCCCGAGCATTTCCCAGCTGCTCCTGTTCAGAGGATCTATAGCTCCGAGAGAGTGTTTCTTTTTCTGGCCCAACTAAGAAATTCCATAAGATAAACTGTTTGAAGAAATACACCCAAAGCCATGTCATCCTAAGACTGATGTGTATTTTCCATCAATTCCTCTAGTGCTTGTTTTTTAGAAGTGCAAGTGGGGAGGATTAGGGTTGGAAATAAATGTGTCTCCTTTTCCTTCAGTTTTGCTGAATAAGCTCCCTAGTCATAAAGGCTGAGCACCTCTTCGGGATTTAACACCAGCCTGGGCTGGGACTCACAGGCAGCCCGGAGGCTGGGGAGTGGAAGTTGGTTGTTGGGGGTGACCAGCTAGGATTTGGGGGGCCTTCTTGGTGGCTGTGAAACACACTGGGATGTTGAGGTCCTTGCTTTGGAAGCCAGAAACAGCCAGAAAAGGGACACTAGGGGGACCGGGCCAGGAGCTGAAGGAGGGAGAGGCTAGCATAAAGGGCGCAGAGTCGGGGCAGGGTGTCTGGGTCCCACGTGTACTGGGGGCCACTTCTCTGCACCTCCAGGCCGCTGAGCCCCACGAGGGCTTCCGTGAGGGTCAGTTCTTCTTCCCCAAGGGAGGAGAGCAGATCGGGGCGCAGGGGGAAAACACCCTCTTTGTCCTGCAGGAAATTCTGCTCCAGCGTGCTTTCCACCTGCAAGGAACAGAGGCAGCATGAGGGGGAGCCCAAAGGCGCTCTTCCTTCCTGCCCTACATAGGTCACAAGGTCATGGGGACCCCTTACTGATGCTTCAGCCTTATCTGGTCTTGCAGCAGCACTACAGAGCAAGCTGTTAGGCACCCATTATCTATCTATCTATCTATCTATCTATCTATCTATCTATCTATCTATCATCTTGCTACACAGTCCAGGCTGGGCTGGATTCACTATGTAGCCTGTTATGGTTTGTGTCTAGGTGTCCCCCCAAAACCTCATGCAGTCATGGGGTGGCTTCTAGAGTTTGGGATTAATTCGTGATCCAACACCGGCATTATCGGTGTGAGTGCTACCCCCGCCCCATGGCTGATAGTCTGAATTCATCGTGCGGAGGGGAGATGGGACTGCTAGCAGCCACAGCCGCTGCTCCGCCCTTTGCTCCCTGCCATTTTCCCAGCCATGAAAGGCTGCCCTCTGCCATGTGCTGCTCTGCCTTGGAGCCAGCCGTGTGGACTGACACCTCCAGCAGCTGTGAGCTAAGTAAACCTTCCCTTGCTTAATTCTGGGTGTTGGGTATTTTCTCCCAGTAGCAAGAGAAAAGTAGCTGAGACCTGGCCCAAGCCAGTCTTTTTTCTTCTTCTTCTTCTTTTTTTTTTTTTTTTTGATACTGGAGATTGAACTCAGGACCTTGTGCTTATGCCACTGAGCTATCTCCCCGGCCCACAAGCTGGTCTTAACCTTGCAGTGGTCCTCCTGCCTCAGCCTCCTGAGTGCTGGGATGACAGGCGAGTACATTTACTTTTAACACAATTGTACAGATGAATCAATGGAGGCACACTCAGAGACGCTAGGGATTATCAAAGTCGGGGTTCTCTGTCTTGTCTTCCAAAAGCGAGGTAACAAACCCAGATTATGGCCAGAAATCCACCCTCCTGCCCCCTCATGTGAAATAATTTTAAAGGAAGAAATATGGACAGAAAAGTGAAGGGACGTGAGTTCCGGTGTGGGGCACAGGCCCTTGGGACATCAGCCACCAGGCCACAGGGGCACCTTCCCAGGGCCCCTGCTCTCCTTCCCAGCTCTCCCGGGCATCTGCTGTTTTTCTCACCAGCTTCAGCTGCACTGGGAGGAGCTTTTTCTCCACGGATTTTACCAGAAGCTTCTGTTGGGCCTCGCTTAGCACTGGAGAGAAAAAGAAGAGAAAGACATTGGTGTCCCTAGTGCAGAGGTCACTCCTGACTCCAAGCAGTATGCTTCCAGAATTCCAGCATGCACTGCTTGGTCATTCATTCACTCATTCATTCATTCATCTGACTGTCCATTCCCGAACGGCTGAGTGCCTGCTCTAGACCAAGCACCTTGGCTGACTCTTGAGCAAAACCTGTGTTCTCCTCACTGACGGAACTTGCAGTCTTAGGAAAAAGAGAAAGTGGCGCAGAGCCACAGCCCAGGACGTGAAGCCTGCTGAAGCTGCGGGTGTGCTCAGGTCCCGAGCCTGGAGCGCAGCCTTAGGAGGGGAATGAATGTCTTCGCTTATACGCAAGGACTGCGGAGCTTTTCTAAGTGGGGGAGAGGGCGGGAAGGAGGGGAGGCAGGGGCAGAGCAGTCGCCACCCTCTGATGTCAGAGTTCACAGATGGGCTCCAGGAGAAGACGACAGCTCAGCGGCTGTGTGGGGCAGCACTAAGATGAGGCTATGCATCGAGAGTTCGTCTTTCTTTTTTTCTTTCTTTCTTTCTTTCTTTCTTTCTTTCTTTCTTTCTTTCTTTCTTTCTTAAATATATTTGGTACGGGGTCTCACTATGCAGCTCGGACCTGTAGTGATCCTCCCGTCTTCAGCCTCCCCAGCGCTGGGATTCCAGGCGTTCCCCACCACGCCTGGCCTCACTCGCTGGCTCAGCTCGCCCGGGGGTGGGACTGGGGTTGGAACTCTGGCTCCTGTGCTTGCCAAAGCAGGTGCTTAGTCCACTGAGCTATCTCGCCGGCCCTTCATCCAGGGTTCTTTCCCAACTGCTTCGCAAGGCTGGTTTCTCAGATCACCCACTGACTACGTGAATCCTCTTTAGGAGCAGCATCCATTTTATTTTATTTTATTTTTAAATTTGTTGTTTGTGTTTCGAGACAGAGTCTCACTATGTAGCCGAGGCTGGCCTCAAGCTCAAGTGATCCTCCTGTCTCCGCATCCTGAGTGCTGGGATGATAGGCATGCGCCAGCACCTCTGGTTTTATTTTATTTTTCATTTTTTGCGGAACTGGGGATTGAACTCCGGACCCCGTGCTTGCCAGGCAGGCACTTATTCTATTGAGCTATCTCCCCAGCCCCTCCAGTTTTAATAGAAACTTCTGCACTATAGTAGAATTTATCTGGCATTCACCTGATCATTCACTCAGGAATTCAGTCAAGTGATTCATTCCTATGGCTGGAGAAGTAAGGACCCTGTTTCCCACTGACCTGTTAGGGCTCCAAGAAAATAGAGGATGGCACCCATGGACTCCTTGGACAGCAGGACATCTTTTGGGAGGGCCTCCAGGGTCACTTCATGGCCCTTGTCTAGGGCCCCTTCAAGCTGTGGGGAAAGGTGAGTATTTAAAATGTCATGGGTAGGCTGGGGAAATAGCTCAGCAGTCTAAGTGCCTGCCTGGCAAGCACGAGGACCCGGGTTCCATCCCGGGTACCACATACTGTGCTGCTCTTGGCCTAGGTGTGCCGAGCCGGCCACCGAAACTGGGGGTGGTGGCACATGCCTGTAATCCCAGCCCTGGGAAGGCTGAGACAGAAGGATCAGTACAGGTCTGAGCTATGTAGTGAGACCCTGTACCAATTAAATAAATCAATAAAATATTTTTTACAAATTAAAAAACTAAAATCCCATGGGTAAAGGGCACCGTTTAGTGCTGGTTCTTATGAGTTCTTCAATGCACGGAAACTCGTTTCCATTTTACTTTTACATTTATTTATTTATTTATTTATTTATTTGTACTGGGAATTGAACTCAGGGTTGTAACCCTAAGCTAGAACCCCGGCCCACTTTTATTTATTTCTAAGACAGGGTCTCACTCTGCAGCTCAAGTTAGCCTTGAACTCACTTTGTAGCCCAGGTTGACCTCAGACTTGCAGCGATCCTCTCGCCTCAGCCTCCCAGGTGTTGGGATTACAGGTGTGCACGCCCATGCCTGGCCTCTTTCTTTTGCAGTATTAAGTCCCAAAAGTTTCGGGCTCCTGGGATCCTCTGCCCCTGGGTTCTGGACTTGGGAAAGGTTCTAGCTCCTCTCCAACAGAGGCCTCTTCCATGGGCTTCCAGCCTCTGCCCGTCAGAGGGGGCAGGTAGGTGCCTCGGGGAACCTGTTACCACACGCCCTTCGCTGAGGCACAGGGGCGGGGGCCAGCTTTGGGGCAGGTGTCCACTGCCGGTGCTCCTGGCCATGGGCCACCAGCTCCCACACCCTGCTGCCAGCAGGACCCCGTGTCCCCCACCTCCTGCCTCTGGTGGGGACTCACCGTGAGCTCGAGGTCCTGCAGCTCCTTCTTCTTGCCCAGAAGGTTGCTGAGGGAGCTAAGCAGGGAGCCCTGGCCCGCCCGGCTCAGTTTGTCCACCTCCTGGGTCTCTCTCCGGACCTCTTCTTTCAGGGTCTTGAAGTCCTCGTGCACCTCCCCTGTGAGGACAGCAGATGTGGCTGCCAGCCCATCACCCTAGGTCTCCTCAGACCCTGTGCCCTGCCCAGTTGGAGACTGGCCTTTGCCCTGTGTTTTCTTTTTTTGGATCTTTTTGAGACGGGGTCTCACTGTGCAGCTCAGGCTGGCCTTGAGCTCACTTTGTGGCCCAGGCTGGTCTCCAACTTGCAATGATCCTCCCACCTCAGCCTCTTGAGTGCTGGGATTACAGGCATGTGCCACCATGCCCAGCTATTCTTTTTTTTTAGATGGAGCCCTACTAAGTAGCTTCAGGGGCCCACCCATTATTAGCTCAGTTGTTTAAGTGTCTGCTTAAAAAAGCAGTGAGGCTCAATTTCCACTGGTTCGAACCCAGATACTCCAGCCAAACCAGAAATGGCCTGAGGGCCTGTTCAGACCTCCAAAAAAAAAAAAAAAAAAAATCTTTCTGCCATTTTTAGGGTGCTTCAACAAAGCAGTCAGCCTCAGGTTGCTGCGGTTGGATCCCCACAACTCGAGCCAGCCAAACATGCCCTGAGGGCATTCTGAGCCAGGCACCCCCCAAAAAAAAAAAAATCCTAAGTAGCTTCAAACTCCCTAGGATCCTCCTACCTCAGCCTTGGAGCCCTGGAATTACAGGCATGCACCACCCTGCCTGGCTTTGGAGTCAAAGCCTCCAGCCAAGGGCCGAGAGGGAAGTTCTCTCTCCCCTTCTCCTGAGTCAGTTGACAAATAACAATGACTTTAGTGACTGTGCAAAGAAGGCCTGGAGCAGCAGGTCTGTGCCTAGGGTCAGTGTGGCCTGCAGCTGTCCCTTTATGGAGGTGGCAAGCTAGAGATGTCACTCCTCGTAGCTCCCTTGAAGTGACGCCAACCTCCAGGACCTTTCTGTCCCTTGCCCCCACCCTCTTCTACCTCCTGTACCTTTTATGCCACAGTCTTAGGAGAAACATAAAATTCCTTACCAATATCAGATGCCTGGATAACTGCGGAAATAAGAAAGAAGAAAACGTGAGCACGTTGTCTTTCAGGGTGGCGGGGAGGTGGCAGGTCCCAGCCGCCTCACATCGCTTGCTTTGCTTCTGGGAGGCAGGAATGGAGGGACAGAAGAGCTAGCTGGATAGGAAAGGGGCACCCAGAACGAGCTGGTGGCTCCAGGACTCCCTGGCTGCCACCCAGCAGCTGGGTAGTAAACAGCAGCCCAGCATGGCACAGGTGACAGCCTCCATGGCTCCTTGGGACAAAGATCTGAGGCATCAGACCACCTGGGCATCATCTCGTCTCAACAGCTCCCACTTTGCTGCTTTTTCCTAAGCCGTGGAAGTCCTGTGACATGTAGGGGACAGTTGTCTGCTGGGACCTGCTTTGCCACCTTCCCGGTCTGTCTCACGAAGAAGGGAAGAAGAGGACTGGAGTTTTAAACCAGAGTGGAGAAAGTTGTGGCGGAAGGAAGGGAAGACTTACGTGTGAACTTCTCCTCTCCCGGCTTTTCTGAGGACAGAAACAAGACACATCCATCAGCATGGCACTGATTCTTGCTTGTTTTCTTTTCTTTTCTTTCTTTCTTTTTTATTTTTTTCCTTTTTTTTTTTTTTTTTT
>NW_004524632.1:9129582-9138451 GCF_000260255.1 Octodon degus | reverse complement strand
CTTTTTTTTTTTTTTTTTTTAAAGACAAGGTCTTACTATGCAGCTCAGGCTGGTCTTGAAATCCCTGCCCTCCTCCTGCCTCAGCCTCCTGAGGGCTGAGGGGCACCTGCTCCACCTCGCCTGGTTCTTTCTGCCTTTTTGACTGAGGCAGCTTTGCCGGTGACCAATCATGAGAACGGGGTGCTGCTGTTAGCGCAGCCAGCCCCACAGTGTGGGGACACACAGTGTCTCCTCATCTTCTGCTTCTGGTTGTCCCTGTCTTTCTCTTTCTCTGTCTCTCTCAGGCAGGGTTTCTATATCTCTGTCTGTCCTTCCTGAGGTTGAGGACAGATGTTCTTAGGGACTTGGGAAACAAAAATAGGGGGCCTGCTGGCCCTGTGGCAGCAGGCAGGGCTCAGCAGGTGGTCTGGCATGGGGTGGGGAGGACATGTGCTTACCTCCAGGGGGGAAGGTCTGGGTGCCTTCACTGCAGATGTGTGGAATGTCTGCAAGGCAGGGAGAGCCAGAGCCGACTTAGTGTGGCCCCAGCCTCCCAGGCCCTTCTACGCCCCGCTCTTCTTGAGGTCCCCAGGCCTGTGATAGCACCTCTTCCCTCCACTGCTCCGCTCTGCCTCTGGGCCTCACTGCCCCACCCCTGCAGGACAGGGAGGCCCCCTGTCTCTGCAGCTCCATGACCCCTACGATCTTGTCCTGTTCCCTGACAGCGCCAAGAGGGTGCCTCAGCGCAGGGGTGATCCCCCTCATACCACGGCGGTCTCTCTTACCCCACTCATCTGTGCCATTGACGATCAGCTGCCTCACTCGAAAGGCCAGGACGCAGCCCTTGGGGAGGGTGACTGCCTCCTTGTGGTTGACAGAGCCCTAGGGTGAGAGCACGAAGACCTGTGAGTCTGCAGAGACCCCATGAAACATGGGCGGGCGTGGGGAAGGGCCAGGCCTGAGGGCCTGAGGGGAGACAGGAAGCTGGGAACCCTTAATCATCTTTCTGCCCGGCAGGACTCGGCAGGACTCGCTGGGCTGGGCTTTGGCCCTGCCACCCTTCTCCAGTGACATCCTCTAAGGAACTGGGTCTTACTCCTTCAGCTGTGTGGAGGGAACTGGGCGGACCTGCTCCTCCCCACCTGCCTGTGTGCCACCCTGCCCTACCCCAAGCTCCTGTGCAGGACCTCACTTGGCTCCTTCTTCCTCTTTGCCTTCTGCCCCGGCTCACCTCCTCCAGAAAGCCCTCCGTGACTAAAGCTCCCCAGGCAGAGGTGTGCAGCCTTACTTCACAGTTTCCAAGCCTGGGTCATCTGGCCTTCACCTAGATGTCTTATTGCTGAGCCTGAGAGCTCTGACAGTAAGGAGGTCTCTGCTTGAGCTTGGGGGCACAGAGAGGGTACATGTGTGAGTGCAAACTGAACCTGCAGCCCCAGCGGGGCGAAGAACGGGAGGGAGAAGCAGCCCTCGGCCTTGCCGGCTCTCTCCAGGGTGACCTCCTGCACTGTCTCCACCACCTCCATCACCACGTACAGGTTCTCGCCACGCTCGCGCATCTCCTTGATGAATGGGTGGTCAGCGGCCAGCTTCCTGGGCAGGACCATAGAGGGGGCTATCCGGGGCCCTGACCCCCAGGCTCTCCGCTCTGCAGCCCGGCCCTCTCTCCAGGGCACTGAGATACACAGGAATGGCCTGCGGCTCCGGCCCCCTGCTGGCTTGCCTCTTGCTTGTCCTCACTCACCTCCATGTCCTCTCTTCTGGGGTTCTTTCTGCCTCTCGCCCCCCTCTCCTACCCAGTTCCTCAGCACCAGCTCCTTCTCTTGGCAAATGTCCCTGACCCTGACCTTGTCTCTCTCTGCCCCTTACATCACCACCCTTATTTCTTCCCTTCCCCTTACTGGCAAATATCCCAAAAGATGCCCCAGGACACTCTGTCTCCTCACCGACCACTCTGACTGCTTGATGACTCAGCTTCTGTTTCCAGGCTCGGCCCCAGTCCCAGCAACCCGCCACCACCCAGGCGGATGACCTCTGGGCACCCCGGCACCCTGTTCTCTGCCTGCATTTCGGCTGCCTACACCCTGCCCATTCTGTCTGCCTCCCCTTTCCAAGTTTATCCGGTTCCCTAAATCGTTCCCTGAGGTTCTGGTCCCTCACCTCTACTCTCTAAGCCCCTTTGGAGTCCCCTAGTTCCAGCCATTTCTTCTTGGTGACTGCCATCCGGCACCTGTCTGTCCAACTCAGCTTCTTCCCAGGGCTCTGCCCGGATTTCTGGCCACCTTGAACATCCCTAGCTGACCCCAGAGCAGAACCACAAACTCCCAGCATCCTCAAGGGTGACTCACAGTCTTTCCCCTACAGGTCACCTCTGCTTCCTGTTTGCCACCTGCCACAGCCACCTTTAGTCTGTCACCTGTGTCACAATCTGGGCCAAAACTCAGGGTCATCTTCCACAAAGCCTTCTCCTTCTCTCTGGCATCTGCCACCAAGTGAAGTCTGTCCTGCTCCTGGCAACAGGCCCTCTGTCTGTCCCTTTTGATTGATTTTTTTTTTTTTCTTTGAGACAGGGTGCTGGTGTTGAGTGAGTTCACCCAGCCTCTCTTACCTCTCCTTGTGCACGGACTCCAGGGCCTTGGGGGCCACACTGAGGGTCTGGACCTCCAGCGTGCTGTTCCGAGACAGCCCAGCTGTGCCTTTGACCTTCACCGTCCTGGGCACGTCCACCTCTCCCTCCACTCGTGCATCCAGCATGTTCTTAAAGCTGAAGCTACCTGCGTCCGTGGGCTCTGCAGGAGGGAGAGGTTGGAGGGGCTGGGCCCATGGGCATCCTGGGTCCCCTCACCACTCAGCCCCTGATCAGATGACACCCAGCCCCAAACCCAGCCCCCACATGGGCTGACCTGAGGGTGAGCTGCCTGGCTCAAGCACATCCAGGAGGGTGTAGTCAGTGTGCACGTAGCGTGCACCCCAGAACAGGGTGCTCTTCCTCTTCCTCAGCACCAGGCAGAATGGGTGGAAGCGCTGGAAGTCGATGAGGCTGTCCAGGGCTGTCAGGTCCCCTCGTGGGTTCAGCTGTCTGGCCAGGGCCCGGGTGACATTTTCGAACATAGTCATTGTCTCTGTGGGGAGGGAAGTGGAAACTGTGAAGGTGGCTGCCAGGAATGTTCATTTTATGATGAAACTTGGGCTTAAAAACTCATATGAAGACTGGGCATGGCGGCGTGCACCTGTAATCCCAGCTCTTGGGAGGCTGTAAACAGGCAGATCACTACGAGTCCCACCTAGTAGTGAGACCCTGAACACCCTGTAGACCCTTCCCTAAAATACAAAAAACAAAAACAAAAACCAAAACCCAACAACTCACATGAGCTGGGCCTGGTTGCATAGGCCTCTAATCCCAGTACTCAGGTGGCTGAGGAGGGAGGATCACTGTGAGTCTGAGGCCAACCTGGGCTACAAAGCGAACTACCTAGTGAGACCCTGCCCAGAAAAAAACAGAAGAAACAAAAACGCAACTCAATTCAGGCCACCTCTGATCCCCTCCCTCCCTCCTCTGGCATCCGGATGCCACCTGTGACTGCACAGTACTTCTGAGACACCTGCCACCCACCTCGATGTTATGATGTGTGTGCTCCTGACTCCCGCCTACTCGATTGTGACTCCCCCTGAGGGCAGGAAGTGGGGCTTAGTCACCACTGCAGCCTCAGCACTGAGCGAGCTCGGTGCCCCACACGGGGCAGCTTGGCAAGCAATTGCGGGGAGGACTGGGGATGAAGGCGGCCTTGGAACAGCTGGCATGGGGGCCTCGTGTTCCCAGGAGCTGAGCGGCAC
The DNA here is from genome assembly GCF_000260255.1 of Octodon degus. Classification (NCBI taxonomy): domain Eukaryota; kingdom Metazoa; phylum Chordata; class Mammalia; order Rodentia; family Octodontidae; genus Octodon; species Octodon degus. Next base: position 9,134,641 of record NW_004524632.1, on the reverse strand, counting down.
CACCCACGATCTGCCTCAAGGTTGAAGCCTCAGTGCTCCAGCTGGGTGGCTGGGGCACACCCAGGCTCCCCCGTGGGTGGGAGACGACACACCAGCTGGCCTGGAGGTGTCCTGAGCAGGCTGACACAGGAGGCAGGGTGCAGAAGCGCGGGCTGACACAGGAGGCAGGGTGCAGAAGCGCGCCTGCTCTCCCAGCTCTCAAATGCTTTCTTGCCCCCATTCCTGGGAGGCCGGGATGGGGCTCCTGGGGTCTCCTGGGGAGGCCCACACGCTCCAGCCCCACCTGTCTCCCTAGGTCCCCTGAGTGCCACCTGCCTCATGGGCTGTCTTAGTTCTTACCAGGGGGTGATGCTGGGTCTTCTCTCGCAGTTGGGTGTGGAGTGAGGGCCCTGGTGTGCTGTCTGCAGGTTGACCGGACGATTGTCCTTTGCCAGGCTGGGCAGCTTTATGCCTTGGTGGAGAGAGAGACATCGCCTTCAGGGACCCCGCCCAGCCCCGTGACCCCACCCCTCCCCCCACTTCCGGGAGAACAGCATCAACCTGTTCCAGGTGGTGCCCCAGCTGGCCTGGGCCTCTTTTGAGCCGAGAGGGTGGGTGGGGAGCTGCTACACAGGTGGCAGCGTAGGTGGGGGCAGCCAGGGCTGGCAGGGAGATGGAGGCTGAAGGTTGGCTTGTGGGCACCTTAGGGGGTACAGAGAGGCATTCTGAGCTGAGGCACAAGGACATGTGTGTTCGTGTGTGTGCTCACATCATACATGTACATGTGCATCTGTGAGGGACTCGGCATCTTTGTTCAGACCTCCTCATGATCGACCAGGAAGCATGTATGATTCATGGTAGACCTGTGGGTGGGATGAGGGGCTAAGACACCCTTTACTTGTGTTGTCAATGTTCTGGGACAGGGCCTCTGTAGGTGGGCCAGGCTGGGCTTGAACTCAAGGTGGTCCTCCTGCTTCAGCCTCCTGAGTGCTGAGATGACAGGTGTGGGTCACCACGCCTGGCCTTTTCTGCTGTTTTGTTCTCCCACCTCTGCCTTTCCTGGGACACTGGGTAGCCCAGACACAGAGGCAGAGGGCCAGTGTGACAGGCTTGGGAGTGCTCAAGACCAAGTCATTGTCTCACAGCAGGTCCCACCGGTCCCATGCTTCTCTTTAGTCTCTTCCTAGAAAGTGCAAAAGGGGAGCTTACCAGGCACAATGGTGCACACCTGTCACCCCAGCACTGGAGAGGCTGAGGCAGGAGGATCGATGTTTTAGGCCAGCTCGGTCTACATGGTGAGCTCCTGTCTCAAAAAAGGCCATAAATAAATAAATAAATAAATAAATAAATAAATAAATAAATAAATAAATAAATTTAAAAAGAGGAGCCTTGTACACACTGGGCAAGTCCTAGATGACAAATTAAGGGATTTGTAAGCAAGGCCTGGGAGTGTGGGGATACCAGTCATGCACGTGTACATGTAGAACCTGGGCAAGTGGGAGCCCCTGGGCTGGCACCTTGAGGCTCCGGGGGGCTGGCGGAGAGCCGGGAGGTAAGACCATGCCCCACTCAGTGAAACCCTCCAATCTCCCTCTGCCTTGGTCTCATCCACAGGACCAAGATCTAGCTCTTCCGTAGGTCTTAAAGGCAACACCTTGTCCCCACTCTCTGGTTCCTGTCCCTTGTCTTTTGCTGGGTTTCCTTCCCACCTACCTCACACCCGACTTTCGGGGTGCTGAGGATTGAATCTGTGACCCTACGCGTGCAGGTGCTTTACCATGAGCTTGTATTGCCAGCCCGTTACAAAGAAACTACTTTTTCTCAGGCTGGCCTTAAATTTGATTTTAGTCGGACTGATCTGTTAGAACTGTTTAGTTGACAAGGGCAGGTCCGGGTCCTGGGCGGGACGCGCCGGCAGGTTTGCTCTCTATCGCCCTCTGGCATCCAGTCAAGGAAGCGAATTGATTTCAGGGTCTGGCTGAGCTGCTGAGCTCATCCCTGGCCCCAAATCATCACCATTACTGAGATTGGGGATCACTGTGCAATCCAGGCTGGCTTCAGACTTGCAGCGATTCTTGGGCCTGAGCCTCCCCAGGGCTGGGGTGACAGGCATGCACCGCCCGGCTCTTTCTTTCTTGTGTTACTTATGATTGAAGCTAGCATCTCTTTTGCAATTCTCCTCTCTCAGCCTCCCAGAGTGCTGGAATTACACCTGGTCACCTGGTTCACTCTTTTTCCTTTCCTTTCCCTCCCTCCCTTTCCTTCCTTTTCCTTCCTTCCTTCCTTCCTTCCTTCCTTCCTTCCTTCCTTCCCAATGCTGGGGATCAAACCCAGGCCCACATATATGCTAAGCAATTGCCTTATCACTGAGCTACACATTTTCTTTTTGTCTTTTTTTAAGTACTGGGAATTAAACTCAGGACCTCACACTTGCCAGGCAGGCACTGTGCCATTGAGCTAAATCCCCAGCTTTTCTTTTTTTTGTCTTTTTGACACAGGGTCTCACTATGCAGTTCAGGCTGGCCTTGAGTTCACTTTGTAGCCTAGGCTGGCCTTGAACTCTCAGTGATCCTCCTGCCTCAGCCTTCTGAGTTCTGAGTTTAGATGTGTGCCATCACGCCTGACCTTTTTTTTTTTTTTTTTTTTTTACTTATGCCCTGAAAATGTTTCCTCTGAATTTCTTCACCTGACTTAGAACCCCAGCTATACCTCAGCCCCTGGCTGAGCATTCACTGACATTCAGCTTGAAGCGCATCAAATGCAGCACCAGGCCTCCAGGGTCACCACCCCTCGAGCGCTCCCCTACCCACCAGGCTGGATTTGGCATACAGGCAGTGCCATCCGGAACATAAGGACACCCTCCGTCAGCCAGTCTCCCTGCACCTGGCTCTTCCCTCCCTCTGCCCATGTGGTGGGCAGTCGCAGCAGTGGAGTTGTCTTCGCTGGGACCCATGGGCCTCGGCCCCAGATCCTCCACACAGAGCCTGCGTCCCAGCTGCAGCAGGCGAAGCTAAGCAGAGCTCAGAGCCAAAACCTCTCTCTGTCTTCACCTGCTTTCCCAGACCTGACCCAAGCCCTATCCTGCTGTCCCAAGCAATGGGAAACCTTTCCTGCCCGGGGACCCTTGGTGGACAAAATGTCAGGAGAATCAGCGATTCCTTACCAAGATCCCCAAATGTGGAGAGATTGGAGAGCACAGAGCCAGGAGGCTTCTGGATCCAGGGCGGAGCAAACCTTGTCCTCCAGTGTAGCAAGGCCAAAGTCCCATCAGGACACGGATAACCAACTCTTTACTCCAAAGACCACAGAGCAGTTCAGAGAGAAGACAGAAGGGCCCTGCCTGCCCTGGGGAAAAATTGTATCCGCTTGGCTTCTGTCTGCAAAACAGGGAAAACTGATCCCAGGATGCTTTGCATTTGTGGAACCGCCAGACTGTGCAGTAAAAAAATTAAATCTTACAGATGTGGCATGATAGGCCACATCTGTAATCCTGGCTTCTGGAGAGGCTGAAGCAGCAACTCAGCGAGACCTGTCTCAGAATATAATAAAAAGTGGGAGTGCTTGCCTGGCAAGGAGGGGACCTGGGTTCCACCTTCAGAACAAAATCACCTTGTATCCATCTGTGACACATTCCCCTCATGCCTATTGATGCCAGAGTGGGGTAGAAATGGCCAAAGATTAAGAATATGGAGGTTGGGGCTGGTGAGATGGCTCAGTGGTCTAAAGCACCTACTTAGAACAAGCTTAGCAAAGCACAGGGACCACGGTTCAGTCCCCCAGCACCACATGCCAGCCAGCCCCGCCCCCTGGTGGGTGAGCTGGCCACACACACACACACACACTCACACACACAAATAAATAAATAAATTAAAAAAAAAAAAAGAATATGGAGGTGTAAGTTTTGTGGATCTGTGCCGGGGCTTGCAGAGTGGCCCTGAAGTCCTTCAAGATGCTGGGGCTCACATGCTCACCCATGAGTGTGTGTGTGTGAGGGGGATGGATGAGCTCAAATGCAATTTTGCCAGAGTTGCTAGTGCCCAGGTCTGTCCTGTGACCCTGAAAGCCATGCCAGCCCTTTTTCGGGACACTTGGTCTACAGCTGTTGTTTCTGGCCCAGCTCAGCAGGGGTGAAGAAGAGAGCCCTGAGGGCCAGGGGCTGATGTCTCTCTTTAGGGGCCACAATTTTAAGGTGACTCTATCCTCTCCACTGGCATCTCGACTAATAATGCTTAACATTTTTGACAAAGAGCTCCACTTTTCATTTGGCACGGGGACCCATAATTAGGCAGTGGGTTCTGGTTGGTACCATTGGGCCCACCCGACTCAACAGGTGGGGAGGGTGTCCCAGCCACCCGGGTGCAGCTGGCTAGAAATCTCTGCACCCCAGTCCTAGAATTTGCGCCTTGTGACCCGGCAGAGAAGTGACACAATGAGCTGTCTAGGTACAGCGCAGGTAGAGGCGAGAGTGTCCTCAGAGGACAGTGGGCATCTCCTCAGGGCAGTGGCCCGGTCTCTTACCCCAGGCAAGGTAAGAGGGCTCAGTAAGGCGGGTCCAGCCCTACACAAACCTACCTCCAGCCCTAGCCCCGCCCCCATAATAGACCCCGCCCACCTGCCTTAAGCTCCGCCTCCACCATGTGCCGCCATCTTTCAGAACTACATCCCTTGCCCTCTACATCTCAAGCTCCGCCTTGTGCTTCTTTAGTCACCAAGATTCCGCCACGGGTGGCTCCGTCCCTCCCCATCTATTTTAAGCTCCGCCTCGCGTTTCCTTGGTCCTGCCTGTCTTCACCTAGCCCCGCCTCGTTGCTGCGTACACCCCGCGGGTCTGTCTGTCTGTCTGTCTGGTTTCCTTGGTCCTGCCTGTCTTCACCTAGCCCCGCCTCGTTGCTGCGTACACCCCGCGGGTGGTCCGCAGCCTGGCTCCCCGGTCGGACCCTTTTCTCTTTCCGCCACGCCCCTCCCTCCCCGCCCCTCTATCGCTCCTCCCCTCCAGTTGCCACGCCCCTTCACTACTCCCTCCCTCTCGCCCCCTCCTCCACCATTGCCCGCCCCTCGCACCCTCCCTCGCCCCGCCCCC
>NW_004524632.1:9123248-9129383 GCF_000260255.1 Octodon degus | reverse complement strand
CCCGGGCTTCTTCTCTCCCAAGTCCCACGCTGCGGCGCCATAGCTTGTCACCTGCCTCAGTCTGCAGGGCCCGGAGCCTGCTCGCGGGGGACCGCCTCGGGCCTAGTCTGAGCTTTGGGTACAGGACCATGGTGACCAGGACTCTGCCCACCCTCGCCCGTTATGACTTCACGCAGAGGGTCCCCACTTCGGGGCACCGGCCTTGATACACTGACACCCCTCCGGAGGCAGCCCAGGCCGGGCAGGGTTCAGTCCTCTCCAGGCCCTGGGATCCGGCTGCGGGGAGCACCTGTGGGCTCAGCCTTCCTTGCCGCTCAGCGAGGGCAGCAGGCGAGCGGGCGCCCACAGACTTCCAGGGCCGTGCTGGGATGCGTCCCCGCCTCGGCCCGACCCCATGTTCCACCCACTGTCACCCTGCAGCCTTGCAAAGGGGCCCTGGGCTTCACTTCCTGACCTAGCCCGGCTCCTTTCCATGGGGGGAAGGGGTCCTTTCTGAGGCATTTGCCCCTCTTCCCAGCCTCATCTCAGGACAGGGAAGGGGAAAGAGCCGCCTCGCCTCCCACAACTTCCGAGGGAACATTTTCAGCTTCTTGTTCACGTGGGCGGGATCCACCTGGGAAGACTGCGGGGAGGGGCCCCAGGTGGCCACACGGAGGGGTCTGGGAGCGCGGCTGGGCGGGTCCCAGCTGGGGAGGGGGAGTCACCAGCTGGTTTTGGTGTGGGGGCCCCAAACAGGAAGGGAAGACTCCACCCTTCCTCACTCGAGCGTCCCTGGGCTGTTCTGTCTTCCTCACGTTCCGCTGGGGACCTCATCCTCCCCAGGGATGGCTGTCAAGGGGGACAGGCCATGGGGCTCCCAGAGGCAGGATGACGGTATTGTTGACCCCCCAGGGGAGGGGCGGGAGGAAGGACGGGCAGGAAAGGGAGTCCTGTCTCCCAAGCCCAGGCTTGCCGGAAGCAGGCTCAGCACCTCCCTCTGGGGCAGGCTGGTGAGGAGGACCCATCTCTGGGTCGGGTGGTCTTCCATTTCAGCTGCACCCCTGCCCATCCTGCTCTCTCCACTGCTTCCTTGCCCCATTCCCACGTGGCTTTGGGTCCCGGGCTTGCTGGGCCTTCCTGACACCCAGTGTGGTTTTGGCCCTAAACCCGCAACTCCAGGGTGAGCTCCTCTGTCCATTCCTTTTGTAGAGGGTGAGGCTTTGTAGGATGGCCCTATTTCTTTAATGTCTGGAACATGGTGGCTCTGGGCCCCCAAAGGACACACTCTTCTTCATCTGTCCCAGGCTAGAGGGCAGCTGCAGGCAGTGTCCAGGTAGTGTTCAGGGGCCTCGACAGGATGAATGACATCTCAGAGCCAGACCCTGTGATCCCCAGCACCATCCTGCCTGCCCCATGGATAGATAAGCAGTAGCCAGGTGCTGAAGGTCCCAGCAGCTGAAGGACTGCTGCTCGTGGCTCCTGCGACGGGCCGAGCCTGAAGCTGGTATCCAGTTTCTGGCATCTTCCTCCTACTGAGTTTTGACTGGGGTCCCCACTGGGTTGCCACAGGGAAGGTGAGTCCCTGAGGCACGTACCCTGTTTACCCTGTGCCCCCCATCTTCCTTCACTCAGCTCTGGAGGATGCCGGGGGAACTGGTGGAGCATTAATCCTTGGCCCCAGGACCTCTTGAGCTGGGTGACAAGCAAAGCGCTCATTCCTGGCTGCTTTCCGCTCCCACCTCCCACTGAGAATCAGGCTGTGTCAGGATCAGACAGCTGAACGGCTCAGCTGCACACCTCTGGGACAAGGAATGGCTGGGCGGAGCCCTGGTTCAATGGTTCATATCTTGGGTTCCAATTTGAGCTCCCATGGGCTCCCCCATAACACTCCCAAACCCCAGGCTCCCTCCTGGGTCCTAGGCCCGCCCTCTCTCCTTGTTCCCCACTGGGCCTCTTTCAGGCCTTCTGGTTTCATCATCAATAATTCAGAGGCTCTGGCTTCCAGAGCCATTAGGGTCTGGTGCAGGGGCAGGGAGAGAGGAAGCTGCGTGTATATGGGGCAGCACCCCGCTTAGGGAGGTGGCAGAAATGCACCACGCCCCTGCGGTTCCTGCTTCCCCACTGCCAGGCCACAAGTGTCCATGCAAACGAAGAGGGAGATCAGCACGAGATCAGCACGTTCACAAAAGGGACTTTATTGAGGTGCCTGGTGATGTGCTGGGGTCCCAGCTCCTCTGTCCCCATCCTCAGTTCCCTCTTAGAAGAGGCCACTGTTCCTGGAAGGGAAGGGGCTCAGGAACCCCCTCCATGTACACAGGAAATGCCAGAGAGATGGGGAAGGGGGACTCTGAGCCAGGGCTTTCAATAAAGGGCACAGGAGAGGGGTCTTTGGGAAGCGAGCGGAGGGTCCAGGAGAGGTGGAGGAGCAGAAGGGATCTTCATGCCCTTCTCCACCTAGCTGCACCCCAGCTTTCTGACCTCACCTCCAGCTTGATCCCTCTCTCTCTGCACAGGTTCCTCCCCAGCCATGGACTCAGAAGCTTTGGGTTCTCTGAGCCTAGTACAATCGGTCACAGAGGAGGCTTCCCAAATGCCAAAGATTGTGTGTGTGTGTGTGTGTGTGTGTGTGTGTGTCTGTCTGTCTGTCTGTCTGTCTGTCAGAGAGAGGATATTTAAGGCAGCCAGAGGAGGAGCCGAAGGAGAAGAAGGAGAGGAGAGGTGCAGCGCTAGGATCCTGGGGCTCCCCGACTGTCAGACCACCGTGCTGAGGGTGGACGAGTCCTCTGAGCGCACAGGCAGCACAGGCACCTGCTTGAGAGGACGCCTGCTCTCATCGCGGTTCTGCCACACGTAGTGGGCCAGATACGCCACCACCAGCGTGAGCCAGCCCCCCATGGTGACCAGCAGGGCCACGTCAGTACTTCGCTGGGCCCCGCCATGCCCCGTGCCACACAGCTCTTCCTCCCTGGCCAGTAGCAGGAATTCCTGCCCCACAAGGTCTGGTCGGGCTCCGGAGCCACACACGATGCCCGTCCCTGTGCCCGGCGCCAACCTCACCTGCCGGAGTACTTCCTGGAGGGCACAGTCACAGTGCCATGGGTTGGCAGACAGGTTCACTTGAATCTGCAGCCCCATGAAGGCCTCCACGGGCACAGAGGCTAGCTGGTTGGCTGAGAGGTCGAGGTGGCGCAGTGTGCCCGCCAGGCCCTGAAAGGCAGCCCCAGAGAGGTGGGCGAGGGCGTTGTGAGACAGATCCAGCTCCTCCAGGGTGGACAGGTGCTGGAAGGCACCAGCAGGCACTGAGGCCAGCTGGTTGGCATCCAGGTAGAGCTTGCGGGTGTCATTGGGGATTCCAGGGGGCACAGCGCTCAGGCCTGCCCGGCTACAGCGGAATGTTCGCTCACCAGCTTCCTCGGCCACGTAGCAGCCTTGGGGAGGAGCCTGGGCACTGGGCACGGTGTCCCTCATGCCTATGAGCAGCAGGAGGACCGGTAGGTGAGCAGCTGGGAGGAGCATGGCTGCAGACAGGCATAGTTTTGGAGTGGCATGGGACCTGGGGAGGAGAAGATGGCTTGGGAAAGAGCAAGGTCCACCCTGCTGCCAGCGCTCTCCTCCTGGCTCCCTCTGTGGAGTTTCTGAGCCGGGGTGACTTTCTTCCTGCTTCCTGAGGGTCTGTCTCATGCAAGACTCTTTGGGTAGTCTCCAGGGCTGGAGACTTGGACTCTACGGATCTTGGAAGGCTGATCTAGGGGATCCCTTCGACCAACTGGACTGGGGCTGAAGGCTCCTAAGCTTCTGCCTCTGCCGTGGACTGATTTTCCTAGGAATAAAGTCTTTCCCACTTACCTGCCTGGGTGGCTCCCATGCAGGCCAGGTAGGGTCTGGTTGGCACTAGTGTGAAGGAGATAAGAGGGGCAGACAGATGAACATGGGATTCAGAGCATTCCACTGGGCTAGGTGTGGGAACGGGGCACTTCTGACCCCACCTCCCGGGCCCATCAAACCCCTTTCAGCCTGTGCCTGCTGTGGTCCTTTCTCGCGCTACCCAGGCTGGCCGGGCCACTCACCCCTTTTGGTGGCAGAGTCCTGTGGGCTGCTGCTCTCTGCCCTGCAGCTCGGCTCTGGAGAGCTTCCTCCCCAAAGCCCTGTTTGCTGGTGTCAGCTGGCAGCTGGGGCCCAGGGCCCAAGGGTTTTGGGTTTCCTTGCATGTGACTCTGGGCCCCAGGTGTTGGATACCTGAGCCTTGGCGGGGCCGGGTGGTGCCAAGAAAGAGCAAAGCCTGGGCCCTAGTGGCGGCTATGCTGGAAGCCCAGGCCCCAGTTCCACTCCTGCCTTGGGCTCCCCCTCAAAACCTTGTCCTTGCCGTCTTCCACCATCTGAGACCTCCCTACCTCGCGAGCCTGGCCGGTCTGCAGGTCTCCGTGTGGCAGGCAGCAGGGGGAGCTCAATCTGGGGTGGGGAAGCGTCTCCACGCATTGCCTGCGGCCACCTGCGCCTCTGCCCGGGAAAACCCCTCTGCAGAGGACCTATCTGGCGCCGCGCAGCGCTGACCCACTTGCTGCCAGGGGGCGCTGTGGTGCAATTTTCGTTTGCTCCTGCGATGGGTCGCGCGTGTCCCTAGGAGCAGAGTTCTGGGGCGCAGAGTCTTGCTGCTGACTTTCTGCTCTTTGTGGTGGAGGCTTGGCTACACAGGGTGGCCCTCGGAGCTCTTCTCCATGCCTGAGAACCAGAGAGGGCTGCCCTCGTGTTCTCTGGGTTTGGCTCAGGAGCTAGAAGGCGTGTGTCATATGTGTTTGGGCTAGTCACCTCCCACCTTTGACCCCTCATGGTCTCCGGCTGTTGTTACTGTTGTTCTACTACTACTAGTGGTGCTGGGGTTGAACTCAGGGTTTAGTGCATCCTCTCCAGGCACTGTATCACTGAGCTACACCCCCCACCCCCCACTGCCCCCCCACCCCCCATTTACATTTTTGGTAAAATGTTGAGACAGGAAGCTGGGCGTGGTGGCTCGTTCTTGTCATCCCAGCAGCCCCTGGGAAGTCACACCAGGAGGATTAGTAAGCTTCTGAGGTCAGCCTGGGCTTTACCAGGGGCTCAAGGTCAGCCTGGATTACATCGGGAGATCCTGTCTCAGAAAATCAAAGATAAAATAACATTTTGAGACAGGTTCTTGCTACACTGCTCTGGCTGGCAAGGCTGTCGGGATCGAACCGCAGTCCCCTGCGCCTTCCTAAGCTTGCCTAAGCAGGCGCTTTAGACCTCTGAGCTCTCTCACCGGCCCCTGAATCTGCTTTTGTGAATAATATTGCTTCAGGTCTAAGGGGATCTGCCATGCTGGGAGGCTCCATGCAAATGCTGCTTATTCCGATCACTGTTTTCTGGTACCCACAGTGGCCTTCGTGACACCCATGCCCAGGCAGGTATTCAATTCCTGGAGAGTTCTGGAAAAAGGGCCACCGTTAGCCAAGGCGTGAGCTGGGCCATCCACATCCATGTTCATGTCCATGGCCCTGGCCCACCCTGAAAAAGAAGGGTTCCTTCGTCAGACCATCTTAGATGGCAGGTGGGTAAACGGAGGCCCAGAACACGACCAGAGCTTCATATTGCGACTATGGCCTGACACAGATCACGGCCCGATTTCTGATGCCCTCCAAGCCCCTTCCATCCCATGGCCGCTTCCTCTCTCTGCCCCACACTCACCAGCACCCTGTGCTGACCTCACACCCCTGTAGCACTGCGTACACCCCTGGCTCACACCGTCTGGGTCAAGAGCGCAGGAGTGGGGGTGCCTTGAAGATGATGGGGAGACGTTGGGCCTGCGCAGAATTCTAGAGGAGGGGGAGGCTGCGCGGGCGACCAGGGCCAGGCCCAGCCTCATGAAGTCCAGCGCAGGGCACGAGGCTGCATGTGACTACATAGGCTGACCCTCCATGAAGTACAGAGAGTTACCTTCATTTTTGTTTGCTTTTTGAGGCAGGATCTCTCTGTGCAGTCCAGGCTGGCCTTGAACTCCAGGTGGTCCTCCTTCCTCTCAGCCTTCCCAGTGCTGGGAATACAGGCTTAGGCTATTCTTACTTGTAGTTAGATGTTATTCTAGGTGCCGGGTCTCAAACTCAGTAGGATGTTAGAATCACTTGGGAGGCACCCATTAGCTCA
>NW_004524632.1:9120989-9121483 GCF_000260255.1 Octodon degus | reverse complement strand
AGATAAGGAAGGGCAGGGAGAGAAGCGCTCCTTGCTGAGACAAGATCAAGATCAAGGGTGGGCAGGGTGCGTTCTGGGAATGGTGTGGGCTCGTGCAGCTGCAGTCTGGTCATGCAACAGCTGCTGGATGTGCAGCCAGCAGCCTGGCTGGGAGAGATGATTGGTAGTTAGTGGTCCGCTGCATGCTGCCCTTTTCGCAGTGCCTGCGACCTGGAAACCCTGTAGGATGATTGTAGGGCAGTTTCTGCAGGAGACCCCAACCTTCGGCGCGGAGGTAGGGGTCTGGGTCAGCGTCTATGGGATTTCTAAGCAGGCAAGGCTACTAGAGGCTCCTGTCTTAAAACTGCTCTTTTTTTTTTTTTTTTTTTTAATTGTTTTTGCTGGCTCAGTTCTCCGTGCGGGCAGGGCTGGCGCAGCGTGTGGTGCCGGGGATTGAACTGCGGTCCCCTACGCTTGCCTAAGCAGGCGCTTTAGACTGCTGAGCTATCTCACTG
>NW_004524632.1:9113414-9115046 GCF_000260255.1 Octodon degus | reverse complement strand
TTTATATGGTCTTGATAGTAATCTTTTGTCTGAGAAACAGCTGGAAAACTTCCCCCGCCCCCACATTGTGGGTTGTCTCTTCACTCTGTTGGTTTCTCTTCCTATGCAAAAGCTTTTTAAAAATATATGTATATTTAATACAGGGTCTACAGGGTCTCACTAAAGAGATGGGACTTATAGTGATTCTCCTGTTTTCAGCCTCCCAAGCGCTGGGATTACAGGCACGCGCCACCACGCAGTCTCCATCAGAGTCTCAGCGCCCCGGGGGTGGGGTCGGCACGGCTCACATGGGATCGAACCCCAGCCGCTGCGCTCTGCCTAAGCAGGTCCCTTACTGCGCTGAGCTATCTGGCCGGCCCTGAAAAAGCCTTTTAATAAGATGAGACCTCAGTTGTTGATTCTTTATGATAGTTCCTGTGTGCTTGGGGTTTGTTCATAAAGTCTTGGCCAGCACCGATGTCTTCAAGGGTGCTACCTATTATCTCTTCCAGCAGCTGTGGTGTTTCTATTGTAATGGATTTTTGATCCATTCTGAGTTTAGTTTAGTGCATAGTGAAAGATATGGGTCCAGTTTTAGTCTTGGGCATGAGCAGAACCAGTTTTTCCAGCACCTCTGAATAAAGAGGCTTTCTTCCAGCGACTGTGTTTGCCACCTTTGTCAAAGAGAAAGTGGCTGAGTACATCTAGAGTTGTTTCTGCATCTTCTATTGTATTCCAGAGATTTTGGGGTCTTTTTTTTTGTTAGTATCATGCTGTTTTCACCACAGTAGCTTTGTAGTGTAATTCCAGGTTGGATTATGATGCCCATTTTTCTGACAACTTCTTTAATCTTGTTTTTCAGAGTAGTGTAGTTTTTAATGTAGAAGCCTTTCACATTCTTGTCTGTTTGTTTTTGTACATTCTTCATTTGGTTCCTAGGGTTTCATTTTTTGGTTGCTAGTGTGAAAGATGTTGTTTCCCCAATCTCTCTCTCTCAGTGAGTTTCTTTGTGTACACGAAGGCTATTGGCTTTGAGTACTGACTCTGACTCCAGCTAAGTGTAGCAGTTTTTTAGTGGAGTTTTTGGGGTCTTCTATGTGGAGAATCATGTCATCTGCAGCTAGTTGTAATTTAATTTCTTCACCTCTTTTTTTTTTTGGCGGAACCGGGGATTGAACTCAGATCCTTGCGTTTGCCAGTCAAGCACTTATCCTACTGAGCAATCTCCCCGGCCCCGATTTCTTCACTTCTTATCACTATCCCTTTATTTTTTTCTCTTGTCTAATTGCTCCAGCTAAGGTTTCTAGACGGTGTCGAATAAGAGTGGAGACAGTGGATGTTCTTGCCTTGTTCCGGATTTTAGAGTGAGAGCGTTTAGTTTTTGTCCATTGAACATGATTTGTGCTCTTGGATTGTCATAGATGGTTTTTACCACATTGAGGTAAAGATCATCTATTCCAACGTACTGTAGGTTTTTTTTTTTTTTTTTGTCATGAATGAGTGTTGGACTTTGTGAAAATCTTTTTCTGGGTTTTTTGTTTTTTGTTTTTTTTTTTGTATTTAGTACCGGGCCTACAGGGTCTCACTACACAGACCAGACTTGTAGTGATCCTCCTCCCTGTTTTCAGCCTCCCAAACGCTGGGATTACAGTC
>NW_004524632.1:9110908-9112444 GCF_000260255.1 Octodon degus | reverse complement strand
AAATGGTCCTTCACTTATATCCCTTTATTGTTTAGTTTTGTCAGAGAAGGGTATTTCATTGTCATTTAAATATTGTAGGTGCATGAATTCCGCAAAATATTCCAACATATGGTTTGGGAGTTTTTTTTTTTTTTGCTCCAAATGCCCTCAGGGGTTGGTTTGGGATTTTTGCATGGGGAACAATATAATCCTGGACACATTTTATAATATTTATAATCACCCAAGGAATCATATACAAAGAGTGCAGGAAATCTGTAAAGACCAAAGAATCCAGCTGGATCCTCATATCCTGCATGAGTCCAGCTGAAAACCTGGAGCCCATAACATGCTTCTTAACAAGTCCAGCTGGAGGCCTGGAGCTCAAGACATTGTCCCACGCGGCCCTGCTTCACGGATCTGTGCTGGGAAGGCCCAAAGGTCAGTGGTGGGAGCTAGAAGGTCTATGCCAGCGGGATGAAGGATCAGTGCTAGCAGGCTGAGGGATCTGAACTGGAGCCAGGAAGCAACATAAGAACCAGAGCTCCCCGGCTGGGCAGATAGCTCCGTGGTGTAAGTGCCTGTTTGGCAAGCACAAGAACCCAGGTTCAATCCCCAGTACCCATGCTGTGCCAGCCCAGGAACGCTGGGGGTGCTGTGTGGGCCACTGAAACCGGCATGCTGGTGCACACCTGTAATTCCAGAGCTGGGAAGGCTGAGACAGGAGGATCACTATGAGACTGAGCTATGAAGTGAGACTCTGTAGCCAATAAAAATAAATAATAATAATAAAAAAGAACCACAGGGCTGGGGAGATGGCTAAGTAGAATAAGTGCTTCCCTGGCAAATGCAAGGGTCTAAGTTTAATCCCCAGTTCCACAAAAAAAAAAAAAAAAAAAAAAAAAAAAAAAAAAAAAAAAAAAAAGAACCAGAGCTCCCCTGAGGTACCACAGCTGTCCTCAGTAACAGTGAGGTCCCAAGCTCCTCCAGTGATGAGGAAAGTGAGGCCCCATCAGGACAGCCAACGTGACAAGCTTCTCCAGGAGACTGAACTGTGCACCATCTTCCCCTCCAGAGCCAGGAAGTGATGCTCAAGGTGAGGACCAGATCTTCCCCAAACTGAACTGCAGCCATTCTCAGTGACAATGAGGTTCCAAGCTCCTCCTCTGATAAGAATAGCCAAGTTCACCAGGAAAGTCTGCATGAAAGGTCCTTCAGCAGAACAGCCCCAAGGAACCAGCAGCTTCCAATAGCTCCAACAGCTTTTGCAAGCAGCTTCCCTAATGGTCTACCCTCTTCTTCTCAAACTCTGCCTCTTATGCTGAGGTGGGCCTTCCAGGTGGGCCTTCCAGGTGGACTTTCCAGGTGGGCCTTCCATACCCAGCACCATGCTAGTAAAGTTCAGCTGGGAACTGACCACCAGCCAGCAACCCATCACACCATCTTACTAGAATACAAGTTTTCAAAGTAGGTGCGGATGATTTTCTGAATTTCTGCAGGATCCATTGGGATTTCACGCTTTTCATTCCTCATTGTGTAGATTTGAATCTTTTTTTTTTT
>NW_004524632.1:9089814-9110441 GCF_000260255.1 Octodon degus | reverse complement strand
GTTGCATAAGTTCTGGTATGTTCTATTGTCCTTTATCATTCAATTGCATTTTATTTATTTATTTTGGTGGAACTGGGGATCAAACTCAGGCCACAGCATTTGCCAGGCAAGGGCTTATTCCACTGAGCCATCTCCCCGGCCCCATCATTTAATTGTAGAAACTGTCCTTTTTCTTCTTTGATTTCATCAGTGACCCATTGGCTGTTTAGGCGCTATTTGATTTCCATGTGTTTATGAAGTTCTTGTGGTTTCTTTTGCCACTGACTTCTAATTTCATTGCACTGTGGTCAGGTAGTATGCACGGAACAATTTCAGCTCCTTTGCATTTACTTCAGCACGCCCTATGAGCTAGTACATGCTCTATTTTGGAGAATTCCCCATGTAGAGTTGAGAAGAATGTGTATTCTGATACTGTGGGGTGGGGCACTCTGTAGACAGCTACTAAGTCCATTTGTTCAAAAGTGTGGTTCAGTTCTGGTATTTCATTGTTGATTTTTTTTAAATTTAGTTGATCTATTTGTGACAGTGGGGTATTGAGGTTCCACGTTATAATTATCTTAGTCCTTATTTGATTTTTCATGTCTGTTAACATTTTTTTTTTTTTTTTTTTTTACATAGTTGGGTGAGCTGATATTTGGTGCATATATACTTACGGTTGTTACCTCTTCCTCTTCGACTGTTCCCTCTACAAGGATGTAGCAATGTTCTTTGTCTCTTAGTCCTTGATTCAACTTCACTTTGTCTGAAAATAGAATAGCCACCGCTGCTTTTTTTCTGGGCTCTTGTCCCATGGAGTACTGTCTTCTGTTCTTCGACTTTTAGTCTATGAATTTTTTGAATTAAATGTGTTTCTTGTATGCAGCATATTGTTGAATCTTGCTCCTTGATCCATTCGGTCAGTCTGTGTCTTTTGAAGAAAGTCTGAATGCCAAAGTGAGGCCTTATCTATCTCAGAAAAAAAAAAAAAAAAAAAGATTTGTGTGATTGTCCTCATTTTCCCTGAACCCCCATCCCTGGGGAATAAGGAATTTTGTGTCCTACCTTTTCATCTAACCTGGAAAACAGTTTTCCATCTTGCCCCACAGTTTTATTTATTTATTTATTTATTTATTTATTTTGTGTCTGTGTGTGGCCAGCTCAGCCCACCAGGGGGCAGGGCTGGCTGGCATGTGGTGCTGGGGGATTGAACCGTGGTCCCTGTGCTTTGCTTGGCTTAGCTTATTCTAAGTAGGTGCTTTAGACCACTGAGCCATCTCACCAGCCCTATTTATTTATTATATTATCATTTTTTAAAAATGTATTTGGTACAGCATCTCACTGCACAGCCCGGACTCTTAGTGATCCTCCTGTTTTTGGCCTTCCCAGTGCTGGGATTACAGGCGTGTGGCACCACGCCGGGGTGGCCGGCTCAGCACGCCTGTGGCAGGGCTGGCCCAGCCCGTGGGTGCCTGCGCTTGCCTCAGCAGGTACTCTGCCCCATGCCCTTCCGTCAGTGGGTGGGCCACAGCCTCTTCCTCAAGCTCTCAGCGGGCTCTAGCTTCCCCTCGTGTGGCTCCTGCTGGCATGGCCTTCCTCACACACTGCAGCTTTTCCTATGCAGGGGAAGCTTCTTTACAATGTGCTACCAGGCTGGGCATGGTCTTGCATGCCTGTAATCCCAGTACTCTGGAGGCTGAGGCAGGAGGACCACCACAAATTCGAGGGCAGCTGGGCTACATAGTGAGACTTAAAAAAAAAAAAAAAAAAAAAGCGTTACCTGATGTGTCACTATGGCCCTGAGGCGTGAAGAGTTTTCAGCTTCCTGGCACACAGTCCTGATTGTTTGTCCTGGGGGTTGCCATTCATCCTGAAGAGGTCCCAGGGCCAGCCACAGTGGAAGGGGGCTGGGTTCCAGGGTAATTACGTGGGTCAGGAGCTGGAGAGGGACAAAGAGGAGGACAGACTGTGGTTCAATGAGACAGAAGGTGGTCTACAATGGGTCAGAGTGAGCCAGAAGTTTATGCGTTCCTACTGTTGGAGGAACCCTTGATAACCAGTTATTAATGTGTCATGCACATCCGGACACTTTCCCATGGCCTCTGCATTCATCAGAGCCTCACTAGTGATGGTGACCCTGTCTGGTCACTGAACTTCACAGAGTTGTGAAGAAACTGGCCAAGACCCAGCGTTTGGCCAACTTGATGGTGGATGGAAGAATCCTGGAGAAAAGACAAAGGCATGGAGAAGACTCACTTTGGAAAAACTAGAGGTACTATCCTTGCCTACAGGCCGGGCAAGATTCTGTCCCACTGGCTGCAGATGTTTACTTTGTCTGCAGAGAGATAACTGAAAGCAAAGGGACCGCCGGCAGCCAGCATGCACTTTTGGGTGACACAAGATGGGGCTTTTTCAGGGCCTGTGCTTGTGACTTGGATCATGAGATAAATGCTTGAAATATTTGAGAAGCTGACTGCTCTGTGTTGTTCAGATTCCCAGCTGCCTGGTGCTTGCTAGCTGCCTGCTAGCTCCACTCCAGCTTTGTGGCAACTGGTTCCTGGTAGCCCCCTGAAAAGAGGAGGGTGAGCAGCACAAGGGCTGGGTAGCCTGGACCAGCCTCCTCCTTTCTGTACCAGAACACTCACTTCTGGGCGCATTTAGAAAAGCAAGTTGGCACGCCACAGCATCGCTGGATCCTGCTATTCCAGCCCTGCCACACAGGGCAGAGTGTGGCCCGAGAGGCAGGCGGGGGAGTGGAAACTACCGGGACAAGGCCCTCTTGTTGACATGGAGAGTGGGAGTGACCCAGGAGACATTAGGACTCATTTAGCTTGGCTTCTTACAATGCAATAGGTGTTTTACACACATACTTTGGAATTCACACAAAAACCGCGGAGATAGGATTTCACAGGTGTGGAACTGGAGATTAAGTCAGCGATCAGCTCAGGGTTAGACTGCCAGTAAAGGGGCATCTACAGTATGCTTTGGCTGTAAAATCTGTGCCCTCGCTTTTGGAGTACGCACACTTGAAACTGCAGACCAGGTCTTCCCACCCAAAGCCACACAGATAGGAGGCAAAAGCTCACATTTCTCAAGGATGCTTTAAAAAAAGAGATTTTTTCTGGCACCTGACCTATTCTGATATCTGCTGCAGGGAGACCCAGGATGTAGCCGGCCCAGGGCAGCCTAGGTCAGGTGTAGTTGAGAAGCAGGCCAGGTATGGGCTCCATTCTCTGCCCTGCAGACCCTCATCTCAGCAAATGTCTAAAAATCCAACCCCAGGGGTCCAGCAGGTCAAAGGGCTGAACCAAGCTTGCTTCTGGAGTTGCCAGTGTCGGGCCAGGATTCAGGCAGTGGATGGGGAAAACCTCGGCGTCGGGGTCAGAGCATCTCAGCAAGTATCTACTGAAAGGTACTTACAACTTCCTTTCTCTGCAAAACCCTGGCAAGGGTAAAACATAGTTCCATGGTGCAGGTGCAAGAGCTGGAGTTGCTACACACCAAAGTAATACCGACCAATCTCACTATCGCGGAAAACTTTCAGCTGGTCCTAGTGAAGTCAGAGCCAGATTTCAGGTCAAATCTGGAGAATTAGCTTCCTTGGAGGTGCTGGCCCCAGAAGAAACAGAACTACAACTCCCAGAAGGCGCAGCAGGGTTCGCGTACAAACGCCGCAGAGAACTACAACTCCCAGGAGGCATCGCGCGACCGGCGCGGATCGTGACATCACCGTGGGGCCGGCCGCAGGGCGCTGATTCGGTGTTAGGTGCCAGCAGGGAGCCGCCGCCGCTGGTGGTTGAAGCTGCTGGGGCAGCCGGTCCTTGCTCCCGGGAGCCGTCCCGGGGCCTCGACCTCCAGCCCCGCGCGGTGAGTCCTGACGGGTGGTCCTGGGCTGGCGGAACAGGAGGTTCCGGGGCTAGAGGAGGGACAGGAGAAAATGCGAGGAGGCTTCTGGGGAGGCACCCGAGCTGGGGGAGACCTGGGCCGGGTGACTGGGGTTCGAGGGGCGCGTCGCTTCCGAAGGGTGCCCACCAAGGAAGGGGGATCAAGAGGCCGGGGTGGAACGCCGGGGAGGAGCGCCTCGGTTGGGGGCGGGGGCGAAGCAGCTGGGTTTCGGAGACAAGGTTCGACTTTCTCCGGGCCGGGGGACGCGTGGAGATGGGGGAGTGGGCCCGAGTGCGAGGTCGCTCCACCTGGGGTCCCACCCGAAAAACCCAAAGAAAAGCGGAGATCCGACTCCTCGCTCGCCCTGCCTCGGAGTCAGCGAGGCTTCGCTTTCTTTCCCCTCCGCCTCCTCTCGAGTCCCGGAGGCTGGGCGGAGGAGAGGTGCGGAGCTGTAGCTGGGCCTGCAGGTGGGGGACGAGGACTGAGTTGTAGTGGCATCGTGGGGTGCAGCTGCAGATTCCCCGTCGGGGTCCCCGGGCCTGGGTGGGTGTGCTGCTCACCCAGAAGGTGGTCCGTGAGTTATTTAAAGAGCTGCTGTTTTCTGCGGGAAGGATTGGGAAACACCTAGTGGCCGCCCTGGGGCTCCCCGTTCCTCGGGTGAGTGTCCGCAGACGCGTTGAGCCCGGATTTTTGTGTCTAGAGCCCACGGGAGGAAGGCCGGGATAACAGCTACCAGCAGAAAAGTGGTTAAGAGAACAGAGTTGCTTCGGGCTCTGGTTTGAGACAGGTTGTGAAACCACTTCAGGGGCCGGTGCTAGCAGCCACCTGCCAACTGTGGCTGCCAAACTCTTCAGCGTCAGCCCCGTTTCTCTGTTTATGGGAGAAGGGTCAGTTGCTTACTACCCATCGCAAGGGGAAAGTCTCAAGAGTACTTTCTGGCCGCCAGCCTTTCTCTTCGTTTACTGATGTTTTTGGGGGACCACTTTGTGTTCAGGGGTCAGGAAGAAGCTTTCCAGGACTTCGGAAAGCTTAGAGCCTAAGTCTAGGTCTTTCCTTGATTCATTGAGCTTTGTTGGGTGCCCTGTCGCAGTGAGAAGGGGCGTGGGGTCTTGTGATTCAGTACAGCACTGGGACAAAATCCTGGGGAGGGCTAGAGGATTGTGGAGAATAGGGGCTGCAGGGCTGGCTTGTGGAGAGAGGGTGATACAGTTTCTGGTGAGAGTTGGGGAGCCCTTCCTCTCCATTCTGTAAGCCCTTCAGAGCCTGATGTTTCAGGCAGCTCCAGCTCTGCCCCCAGCTGGAAGCTTTTGCCTGGTAGGCGTCCCAGGGGCTGCCTGGTAGGTGTCCCTGGGGCCCTTGGAAGGTAAACAGCTGATTTTCTAGTTCGTTGGGTTTCTGTTGGGCCCAATTAGCAGCTTAATGAGCCTGGCTTCACGTGCATCCCTTCCAGAGAGTGCGTCTGGCTAGCAGTGCACCTGGCTGGGCTCCTGTGTGTTTGCTTGTTGGAAAACTATGTTGTGGGTCATATTTCGCCCGAGGTTTCCAAGATCAGACCTGCCTGGGAAGAGGAAACTTTCTCCCATGATCCTGTAAGGAAATAAGTGGCCCCTGACAAGTCATAGCCCCTGTAGTCTGGGCGGGGATCCTAGCCAAGGAAAGAAGCCTGTGAGTCTGGGGGCCTGGCTGCAGCAGCATCGCATGAAGTGGGTGGTGTCTGACTACCCCCAGAATATCTCCAGCATCCAGAGAGGGGGCTGTTGCCACAGTGATCATCTCGGGATTTTCAAGCAGGCAGGACCCCACCTCAAGTAGGTGGGTGAGGAGGTGCACGGGTTCCTTCTGATCCCACCTCCTGCTGGCTGCAGGGCCTGCAGGCACTGGGGTCAAGCAGGTCAGCGGCAGACCATTCTTCTGGCTGTCTCTGCTCCCTCAGGTTGCTGCCCCCTGGAACTAAGGCAGCAAGCACAACCCTTCTGGTTCCTCCCACTGCAGGGCTTCTCCCAGGGCCAAGGGAGGGAGGTTGGGTGAGGACAGGCAGGGCAGAGCCAGGAGGAAGTGGGGGGAGGCCACGTCTTGGGAGGGGCATCGATACCTGCTACCTGTGGAGCTGTGGGTGCTGGCCATGTTGTCCGTTCTCCCTTTCCCTTCTCTGGCAGGGTAAAGGGACGTGGTGGTTTGGCAACAGGACGGGTGGTGTTGGGAGGGTTAGTCCAAGAGGCTGCCAAATGGATAAAATGTCTGGATGTGTTTTTTTGTGTTACCAACAGGGAGCCTTCCAGGTCTGAGCAGAAGTCGAGCCTGGCCTGCCGCTCTGCCTCTCTCCTTCCCCTTTCCTACTGTGGGCTGGGAAATCTAGAGTTAGAGAATTAGGGGTGGGTGGGAGTGGTGAAGTGCAGACACTCGCTGCAGCAGCCTGTGTCCATTGGCCCCTCTCCCCCTGTATTCCCTAGGGAACGGCTTAGGGAAAAGATGTCTTCTGTCCTGCCGGGACACTGAGTGAGAAGGCTCTGTGCAGCCTCCTCCCCCTCAGGAATGCTGGAGGGAGTAGGGTGGGGTGGACACCTCCTAATGACCCATCCTCCCAGGTGCTGCCAAGGCCTTGTCCAGAAGTAAGGACGTGCAGGGCAGTCCCATATTCATCCAGCCCCACAGTGGAAATGCCTACAGCCAAGGCCGAGGGCCTGTCTGCAGCCTCCTGCCCAAGTATCCAAATGCTAGACCACTCTGTGGGAAGAACTCACGGGTGTGAAGGGGCAGGGAAGGTGGCGTGACCTGTCTCACCTGTGCTGCTTGTTTGCAGAGCAGCAGCATAAGGGGTGGCAGGATGAACGTGGGCACGGCGCACAGCGAGGTGAACCCCAACACACGGGTGATGAACAGCCGCGGCATCTGGCTGTCCTATGTGCTGGCCATCGGGCTCCTCCACGTTGTGCTGCTCAGCATCCCCTTCGTGAGCGTCCCTGTTGTCTGGACCCTCACCAACCTCATCCACAACATGGTGAGAGCCTCGGACCACACAATGGAGCTCCAGGCCAGGTAGCTGGGTGGCGCCCTGACCTCTGTCTCCAGAGCCCAGGCCGTCGACAGTCTCTGCCCCATGCCCTCCTGGCCCAGCCTGCGCACATTTGTGGGAAGAAGCAAATCTGCAGCCGGGTCCATGTCTCCACAATGGCATGGCTCAAGGCCCTGGAAGGTGGCCCTGAGAGCTGAGCCCAGGCCTCAGGGCTCTCCAGCCCCCAGGGATCCTAGGGCCTCGCCTCGGGCAGCAAGACTGTGTGTCTTCCACTCTCCTGCTTCTCTGTCCTTGTCCACCTGCCACCTCTCTGGGGCGGGAACATCCGGCACATAGAGGCTTCGGCAAGACCTCAGGGCAGCATCTCCTTCTGTGCCTGTTCTTTGATCTCTGAATGCCAGGCTTGCGCTCTGCCCGGGGATCCCCTTGTTCTGCCAGGCTCCCGGATGTTCCATCCTGACCTCTTGCCTGTTCCCGCTGCCCAGTAGAGGGAGGCCAGAGGTCACCTGGCACTATTACTGGGTAGAAAAGTTGAGCTTGGAACTCTAAAGGGTTTTTCTTCCCTTTTATGGCCTGGGGGATTGAAGCCAGGGCCGTCTTATCAAGCTATTTTAAATATTGAGACAGTCTCTAAGTGGCTCAGTTGCCCAGCCTGGGCTTGAAGAATTTGTAATCCTTCTACCTCAGCCTCCTAGAGTCCTGGGATTACAGTGGAGCATCACCATGCCAGGCTCCCTGAGCCTTTTGTATCCTCTAATGAGGCCCCTCCCCTCCAGGGCATGTACATCTTCTTGCACACAGTGAAAGGGACCCCCTTCGAGACCCCGGACCAGGGCAAAGCCAGGTTGCTGACCCACTGGGAGCAGATGGACTACGGGGTCCAGTTCACGGCCTCTCGGAAGTTTCTGACCATCACACCCATTGTGCTGTGAGTGCCAGGCCGGGGCAGTACTGGGCGGGCAGGGCGGGGGGCCCGGTGCAGTGCTGGGGAGACGGGGTGGGTCAGCGGTAGCCTGGATGGCCAACCTGAGCCCTCTGCCGCCTGTGGCCGGCCCTCTCCCCGCAGGTACTTCCTCACCAGCTTCTACACCAAGTACGACCAGGTCCACTTCGTCCTCAACACCGTGTCCCTGATGAGCGTGCTCATCCCCAAGCTGCCCCAGCTGCACGGAGTGCGCATTTTTGGCATCAATAAGTACTGAGCCGGCAGGGACGGGCGGATGCGTTGCTGCGATGCTGAAGACCGACCCGGAAGCTGCGGAGCCAGGGCTCCTCCCGGCCTAGTTTCTGGCGCTTCCCCAGTAGCGACTTGGATAGCTTGTAGCAGGGTTGACGTGGGCCCCCTGGCGCTAACCCGTTCTGAATTTTTCGATCTTTTCTTTTTGCCTTTTGAGTAGAGACTCCATGGGGTGGTCAGGGAAGGGGCTGGGCTCCAGCTGACGGCACACTGCGAGGTTGGGACCGAGGCTGAGGAGGACCCTGCTCACTTGTTTACCCAAAGCACTTTACCCCTGCACAGGCAGCGAGGGACTGAACGGTACGCTTCTCCATTGTCTCCATTGGTTTCAGTCTTGGGGGCACGCAGTGTTTTTGTACAGATCGCAGGAAATGGTGGTGGTGCCTGACCTGCCTCACAAGAGCCTCAGGCTCTGCAGCTCCCCTGCAGCCTGCTGGGGCACGGGTGGCCGTCCAGGTGGCCGTCCGACCTGGTGGAGGCTGGGAGAGGAAGCGGGCTGTTGGGTGTTTGATGAGTGTAGAGGGCTTGAGTGAGGAGCTGGACCCAGCGTCCTCTTCTAGCTGTGGTTGGGAGGGCCTTGTTTCTCCTGTGGAGTGGAGGTGGAGTGGGTCGGGGGCTGCTGTGGGCCTGGAGGCTCCCCAGTTGAGAGGCCGAGCAGCCATGGATGCCAGGTCCTGTGGGGTCCCCCCCTCTGATGGTGTGAGGGGTGTGGGGGTGGGAAGCTGCAGCAGAAAGGCTGGGCAGTGGGGCCTCTGCTCCTGTGGGCACTCGCTGGGGCAGGGAGCCACTACACACCGGGGTTGCTGGTCCACAGTACTCTGCCCTAGCAGGGTGAGGGAGAAGCATGGAGTGGCCCAAGAAGTGTGGAGTGGCCCGGGGCGCCATCCCCTTACCGAGTAGGAGCCTGAGCCTGAGCCTGGGCTGGGCAGGAACTGGCTGCAGGGGCTGTGAGGAGCAGGGCCTGAGCGAGGAGGGCAGCCACTCACTCTGGCTTTGCCTCCTGCCCTCCCCTGCCCCCCATGCATCCTAGGGAACTTTCACCTTAAAATCTTTCTAAGCAAAGTGTGAATAGGATTTTTACACCCTTTGTACAGTATTCTGAGAAATGCAAATAAAGGACAACATGTTCCTGTTTCCTTTGTCCAGCTGGTGCTTCCTAGGGGCTCTGGGGAGGATGGCAGCCCCCTGCTGCAGTGGTGGTGGGGGACCCTGGGATGCTGTGGCCCCGAGGGAGTCACTGGTGGTGGCTGCAAGTCAGGGAGCAGGACCTGTTGTCAGTGTCACTGTCAGAGGACCTTCGAGGGCCGGGGAGCTTCAGCACAGCACCTGGCAGGAAGCGCTTTGTGTGAGACACCCACAATATTGTCATTGTAACTGTCACCACTTCCTCAGATGTTGTTCTGGACTCAAGAAATACAAAGGTTTAAACAGGCTGGGCCCACCAGGAAGGACACAGGTGGCCAGAGGCCTGTCTTGGAGGAAGCAGGTAGAGGGGTGTGCGTCACTGTGAGGGGGATTTGGAAGGACAGGTGGGGACAAGGCTGAGTCCTTAGGGCCTTGTGAGATTTGCCCATCAGGAGCTGCAGGTGCTCTGTGGCATCTTGGCTGCCTGTCACAACACTGGGGCAGCACAGTGTGAAGTCACCCCATACCTCTCAGTGTTGTCTGCTGGCACACGGTTGCTCTTGCCCCCTACCGCACCCCAGCTGACTGCATGGCCCAGGCTGCCATCCCTGGCCCAGAGCAGATCTCAGGGTCTCCCTCTTCATGAGTCCAGCAGGAAAGGAGGGCCTGGTCTTACCTGTCTCCAGCTGTGACATGGCTGATGGACAGGCCCGAGAGGGGGGCACCAGCATTGCCTGGCCTTCCTAGTGCCCTACCTGGAGAGTCCAGTCATTTCCATTCCTGCTGAACAGCTGAGGACAGAGGCAGTAGGTGGCCTTGGACGTGGGCCCGTGTCCACCAGGTACCTGAAGAATTCCTAGGTCAAAAGAGGCTGAGTTGGCCATCATGGTAAGAGCAGGGGCCAGTGGGTTAATGGCTGCCTGGGCCAGGCAAGAGTTTACTCAGAAAAGTGAGCCCAGAAGGCTTCTGTTTCTGTCCGAGGCCACCATCCCTTTGTGGAATGTTTGGTAGGATGCGCCCATCCAACTGCCTTAGAGACAGCAAGGGGGGTGGGGAGTGGGGGGAGGCCTGAAGGGAACGAGAAGACGCTACCAGATGGGGCTGGGAGGGAAGGCTGACAGTCTCCCTTCGCCTGGTTCTTCTGCTTATCAGCTTTGGCCAGTTGTGTGGGGACGGTGGGCCGCCCTCAGGATGGGGCGGCTGAGCTGTGGGATGCACTGAGAAGGCTGTGGTCCAAGAGGTGAATGGTGGGAAGGACATGACTGCTGTCGCTAAGGTCCCTAATGCTGGCAGCCTATACTGCTGGCGTCAGGGGCACAGAGAAGAGGGTGCTATTTGGGAACCGCTACCGCTGTGGAGGCCTCACTGTGCAGCACATCCTGGAGCAGGACCAAGGGTTGGAAGGGGACACGCTCCCAGGTCAGTAGGAGGTGGAGGAGGCCAGCGGGGGCCGTGCCTGCCTCTGCTTCATCCACTTGAGTCCCCGATGCCATCAACTACACCACCCAGTGTGTCTGCACCCTGAAGTCTGGGAGTCGTACAAGACTGGCACAGTGGGAGGACGGGTGTGGTGGTGGGAGTGGTGCTGGTGGTGGTGGTGCTGGTAACTTACCCATATTGGGAACAGTCCTGCATAGTCCTCCTTTCCCGCCATCCTCTTTATAAGTAGTTTCTCTTAAATTAGCCGGTTCTCCTCATGCTTAAACAGAAGAATAAATGCAGGCTCTTGGCTTAAGGGCTGAAGGAAAACGCAGACGTCAGAGCCAGAGCCACCTGGGTTCGGGCACTGGCTCTGCGGCTAAGCATCTGTCCACTCTCAAATACTCTTCTATGAATTACATGAAAAGTCCATAAATCATGTAGCACAGTGCCTGGCCCACAAGGGACACCAGTAGCAGTCTGCTGTAGCCACCCAGTGGCCACCAGTTACCCTTCCATGCTCCCTGGCTGGCAGGACTGTGAGGAGAGTTGTGGGTTTGACAGCATTTCTAGTGAAGTAAGTTCTTCCACTCTGTTGTCTCGGAGCCCAGCAATTCCTGGTGTTCCTTAGTTTCAGAAGCCCCAGGCTAAGTGTGCTTGAGCCCCCCTTGGTGTGTGAGGTAGGGTTCTCCAGAGAACCATCCACACTTGTGCGGTGGCACAGGGGATTCCTGAGGTCGGCGCACAGGACCAAGAGCGAAAGAGCGCTCAGGGCCATTGGCCAGATCAGATAGCAAAGGGCCACGTTGGCGACGGCCATGTAGGCACAGAAGAGCGGGAGGAGCCAGAACAGTGGAAGGCCAAGGGCAGGAAGCCTGCCGCAGAGTCACGGGTGAGAGTCTGAGTCTGCTGGAAGCCAGAGGAGCTGTAGGCCAACGTCCAAAGGCAGTAGGCGCTGAGGCCTGGAGCTGCTCCAGAGGAGGAGAGACTGTCTTACTTCCCTTGTGTTAGGTCCAGGCTGCAAGCTCATTGGTTGGCACCACCCACCTTGGGGGCGGGACTTCCTGCCTCAGTCTGTGGCCTACTTGTCAATCATCTGGATATGCCTAGAACTTCAATCACCTGCAAGGCAGATCTTACTCAAATCTGGCTGATAGACAGGTGATTAAGGTTTACACTCGAAAACCTGCTTGGGGCTGGGGATATAGCTCAGCGGAATAAGCGCCTGCCTGGCAAGCACAAGGTCCTGAGTTCAAGAAAACAAAAATCCGCAGGGGGGTTATGTTATTTCATATTTAAAAAAAAAGTGAGTTGTGTGGCTTGGACCTCTCCATACACCCTAGTTCTGCTTTGGTCTCCTACTAGGAGGGGGTGCAAGAATTCTTTCAGCACCCTGCAGAGTTCAAAGCATCTGCTTGTGCCTGTCCCTGCTGCACTGTGCCCGCCAGCAGTGCCTGGGGTAAGAGGGGGATGCCAGTGCTTTCTCTAGGGACTTTGGTTAAGCCAGAAAGAGGCTTTAGGAGATGTTTAGCGCTAGCAGCTTCCAGCATCAGTTCTCTGAAAAGCAGATTGTTAGGAGCCAGTTTACTACTAAAAACCAGTATTCAAAAAAAAAAAAAAAAATCAGCTTGTAAAGTGATCATTTCATCAAAAGAACACCAAAAAATACTTTTAACTTGTGATGTTTTGCAACAGGTTCCCCAGGGACAGGGCAAAGTATAAATCTGTAAAAAGTTTAACTCTTGACAGTGAGCTTCAAAGAAAAACCTGTGGGAATCTAAAATGCAGAGGCAGAGGTGCAAACGAGCTTGGAAGAATCCATACAGGGCTGGGAATTTGGATCGCTTTTCAGCAACTTGGTTTGCTTATTTGCTTTGCTTTTTCGTGTGTGTGTGTGTGTGTGTGTGTGTGTGTGTGTGTGTGTGTGTGTTGAGACCCTGATGACCTTGAATTCACTGTGTAGCCCAGGCTGGCTGGCCTTGAACTTGAGTTGATCCTCCTGCCTTGGCTTCTCAAGTGCTATGATTTTTAAAAATGTATTTGGTACAGAGTCTCACTATGCAGCTCGGACTCAAAGTGATCCTCCTGTTTTCAGCCTCCCGAGTGCTGGGATTGCCAATGCCACCAAACCTGGTCTTGGTGGCCCTCAGTGTGGCCCTGGGATGGGGCCGGCACTGCATGCGGTGCGGGGGATGCAACACCCCCCCCTTGTTAAGCAGGCGCTTAGTCTGCCGAGTGATCTTGCCTGCCCTTGTTTTTTTGTTTTTTTTTAAGACAGGTTCTGGATATGTAGTTCAGTCTGCTGGCCTTGAAATTACAGATGTGTGCCGCCACACCTGAGGCTTTGTTCCCTTTTCAAACGGATTATTTATTTTTGAATTACATGGCTCTGATGGGGTCATTGAATGCATTTAAAATTTTATTCATTTTTTATTTTTACTTTTTTTGGCAGAACTGGGGATTGAACTGAGGCCCTCACACTTGCCAGGGAAGCGCTTATTCTTCTGAGCTATCTCCCTGGCCCCCTGCATTTAAAATTAAAAAAAAAATCTTCTATTACTTTATTTGGTACAAGGTCTTGTTACACAGCTTGGATTCGCAGTGACCCTCCTGTCTCAGCCTCCCCAGCACAGGGATTAGAGGCGTGCGCCACCGTGCCTGGCTTCAGTGGCTCGCACAGCACGCCTGGCACTCTGGGGCTGGCACAGCATGCAGTCCTGGGGAGCAAACTTGGGTCTTTGCACCTGCAAGGCAGACGCTTAGACCACCGAACTATCTCCCCAGCTCTGAATATATTTCCTTTTCTTTTTTTTTATGAACAGACTATATTTATTGTGGGAAAGAAAGCTCCTGTCTGAGAGAGGGACAGGAGGTGAATATGTTTTCTAAGGACTGAAGCTTGCTGGGAGCATGGCCTAGAAGAGTTATCTTCTCTTCCTTCCTTAATCTCACTTTGCTTCCCACATCCAGACCATGAGCTGTTCCTCCTCTACATTGTAATTCTGCCTTGCTGGCCTATGAGCTGAATTGTAAGAGAAAAATAAAACTTTCCTTTTTGGAAAAAAAAAAGAACTAAAGCCTGTACTTTATGCAGATTGAGTGGCGCGTCTCCTTTGGCTTCTCTTGGCTCTGACCATTTCTCAGACTTCCTTTGTTCCTGATGACTTTGACAGCTTTGAGCGGCATTGCTCAAACCTATTTAGGAAGGCCCCTGTTAGAATCTTCTTGGCTCCCCCCAGTGGCTCAGCTGTGGTTATGGTTTGGGGCAGAAGACCCCGCAGGGAACACGCTGTCCACATGCCCTACGTTGCTGACCTCAGTCACCTGGCTGGGGTTCATTCCTGGGAGGTGGAGAGAAGAGGTGCTCAGTTCCTCTCACAGCTGCACACCCTCCTGCTGAGCACCTGTGGCCAGGCTAGGACATAGTCTGTGCCAGCGGGACTGTCCCAGGCTGCCTTACTCTGCCCCTGTGTCTTTCCTACAAAACCCTGATTGAACTTTGCTTGCTTTTTAAATTTTCGTTTTCCAACTGGCAGGGCAGATGGCTGTTTTTGTTTTGTCTTATTTTTTGGAGACAGGTTCTTGCTATGCAGTTCAGGCTGGCCCGAACTGCATAGCAAGTTCACTTTGTAGTCCAGGCTGAGCCCTGAGCTCACTTTGTAGTCCAGGCTGGCCTCGAACTCACACAGATCTTCCTGCCTCAGCCTCCCAAGTGCTAGGATTACAGGCGTGCGCCACAATGCCCGGCTTTGCTTTTTTTTTTCCTCGCCTGCCTTCAGGGCACGTTTGGCCAGCGGGAGAGTTGTGAGGTTCGAACTCCAGCAACCTGAGGCTGACAGCGTTTTGGAAGCAGCCACTTAAAGGACTGAGGTAGGGCCAGGCCCCCTTTGCTTTTGTTTTTAACCCAGAGCTTTCACACTGAGCTACATCCCCAGCCATTTATTTATTTAATATTGAATCAGAGTCTTGGTAATTGCCTTGAAATTTGAATCCTCATGCCTCAGCCTCCTAGGTGCACACTACTACAGGTTCTTACTTTAGCTTTACCTTTCCCTGCTCTATTTCAGTCTCCCAAACAGTGAACTAGGACTAAGTCGCCAGTTTGGGGCACTGGAATATGTGCCCGGCACTTGAAGTGCATATCTGCAATACGCTAGTTAAGGTCCCGGGCAGGCAAAATAGGGGCTATTCATCCTCTCCAGCTCTGGATGGGGAGAGGGACTCCAAGAGGGCAAGGGCCCAACCCAAGGCCGAGTAGCAAGAGGTGACAGAGTGAGTGAAGCCAGGCACTGTGGAACCCAGTTCCTCCTGGTGGGGAAGCAGCCTCTTCCAGGGAGACCCAGCTCTGCTCCCCGAGAGAGGGTGGCAGCGATGGGAACCCAGGGAGGGCTGTCCCGGGGAGGCTTCTCCAGAGAAAGGTCTACCTTTGTTTGCCCTGTCTTCCTAGGCAGAGAGGCCAAACTCCAAACCGTGGACAGCGTGGACTCTTAAAGCTGACAGAGAACATATCCAACCAAGCGACAGTCACAAGCTCCTTCCAGGAGCCCCACAGTCGTAACATGAAGATCTCGAAGAGGAAGGTGAACCCGGAATGTCTGGATTCCTTTCAGAAAAAGTGAGGCTGGGGGTGGGCAGCTGCCAGGAGGCGCCCCGACACCGCTGCCCCAGCACGCAGTGCAAGGGAGCTAAAGGGGAGCGCAACGAAAGCTTTGCAGGAAAAGTGCCCCGGCCCAGCCACCGGAGGGCAGCCATGGGGGTGGCGGGGTGGGGGGTGATAGTTGGAGGGCAGGGTGCTTCCCCGGCACGGCAAGGTTCGGTCGATCCCCAGAGAAGCTCCGCGCGATCTGAACCACAGGGATCTCCTCGTGGGACCCGCTGCCTCCGGAGCCCAAGCCGGCTCTGAGTGTGCGGGACGCGCAGGCCGTGGCCCCCTGCTGACCCGGCCTGGACCGGCAGCTCTCCACTTGGCCCCCCATTCACAACCTGCACCTTAAGGAGCAGTTTCTGTGACAAACGATGCGATTCCGCCAGCGTGGCAGGGTTGTGCGAGGTTAAATGTAGTGTGGTGTAGTCCACGTGTGGATGCCACAGTATTCCCTTTCTGCTCCCAGGAGGAGGAGCTGGTGGACAGGGAGGGGTGGGGCGCCCAGCCCGGGCTCCCCCTCCTGGCACACAGCAGGGAAGCCCTCCAAGTTCCTGTCACTCTCCCGGAGGCAAGATGAGTGTCTGGTGACAGACCCTGGAGATGCCCGACCCGAAGGGAACCTTGAAGAGCAGCCAGGGGTTGAGATTTGGTGCCTTTTCAGCCACAAACAGAAGTTTAGGTCTTGGGCCAACTAGGAGCACAGGGCTGCAGCCTGCAGCGGCGGCCCAGGTCCAGGCTCTGAGAACTCTAGGAACGCCCTTTTGCATTCCCCCAGGTACTTCCCGGCATGCTTAGTTAAACGGGCTTTTGCTGTTTGTCTTTTTAGGAGGCAGGAGGGCAAGAGCCCAGGACCCTGGAACCGCCTCTGTGAACATCTGAGCCAACAGTGGCAACAGTGGCAAACGCCTGGGTTTGGTGTCAGCTGGGTTCAAATTTCACCTCAGTCCTGCAGCCTGGTCGCAGCCTCAGTCCTCCCATCTGTGAAATGGGGATTAAACCCCTGACTCCAGAACTGTGTCAGCACCTGGGACCCTTCAGTGTGAGTCTCTGCCCCAGGGCAAGAGGGAAGAGGCTGTCCCGCTACACCACAGGCTTCAGGCAGATCATCTTATCTTTCAGGCTGGAAGATGAGTAGGTAAGGCTGGGGGAGCAGGGTGTCCCCAACACACAAGTGGATGGTGGCCCTGGAGGTTCAGAGGGGCCCCAAGGAGAGGGGATCAAGCCTGAAAGGGGGCCTGAGGGTGGACAGGCAGAAAGGCCCATGGGGGTCCTCGGTACATTTTGTTTTCTTTTTGACTGGGGCCAGGGTGTTGGGATTGGGAGGCACTAGAAAGCAGGAATTTACCAAGAGGGGATGGTTCTTTCTCTCTTCCAGGTTGAAGTATTTTCCTTCAGAACAAAATGAAGTCCTCTCCACAAGGTGAGTGTAATGGCCAGGCCTTCTATCACCATTTGAGAACAGGCAGGCTGGCCCTGCCCTGGTACTCAGTAGCTTCTCAGCCCCCAAATCATGGTTTTTCTAATTTTAAAATGTAGGGGCACTGGGCATCTGTGATCCTAGCTCCTGGGGAGGCTGAGGCAGGAGGACCCCAAGTTCAGGGCCAGGTGTGGCAATGTGGCAGCACTCTATCTCAAAATAAAATTTTAAAGGGGCTGAGAACGAAGCTCAGAAGTATGGTGTAGCGCTTACCTCGTTAGCATGTGAGGGGCCCTGGGTTCAAGCCTCAGCGCTGAAGAGGAAAAAAATAAAAAAGGAGCGGTGCAGAGGAGTGCTAGGCTAGACGGTCCCTGTGGTTCGGAGGTGCATTCCCCGGTCCCTGCAGAGTTGTCCGGCTGAAGAGTGTTTGGAAAGGACAGAGGGGTCAGGGCGACTGAGGTCCTGTTGAGCGCGCCCGGGGCATTGCCTAGCCCGGTGGCTTCTGAACTCATCGGTGCAGCGGGTTACTCTTTACTCACTAGGGTGGTGGTGCAGGCCCCTTCCCTGGCACAGAGGCTCAGAGTCCAGGAGCCAAAATCTCCATCACTGGAAAGGATTGTGCACAGGGGCAGAGGTGACCTAAGGCTCCCGGAAGTTCTCCGCAGGTCAGGTCAGGGGCTCAGCCTGCCCAGGCGGTGGAGCCGGGGTGCTCAGCAGGCTACACTCATCCGCCCGAGGGCCTCCCCGACCCAAGGCTGCTGCTCCCGGGGCTGCCGAGCTGTGTGTACGGGGGTGGGGGACTCTGTCTTCTAAACACAGTGGTGGTCAGTGTTTGGACGTTGACATTTTGGGAAACCCCGACTTGCCCCGCTGGGTCTCTCATGACCTCCAGGTGATTTTCAAACAGCTCTGCTTCAAGTCCTCCAGGTGTGGTGTGGGGACTGCACTGTGCGTGGCAAGGACTGGCAGGGCGGGTGTCCATATCCCTGAGGCAGATAACATGGGGTTGGGGACAGAACTGTGGGTGAGTGTGGGCGATGGAAGCCGAGTCATCCAGAAGCACCGGTGGTGAGGGCCGGAGGGAGGCTTCCTTTTGACAGGACGAGATGGGAAGGAGGAGAGACACAGGCAGGTGTTCTCCAAAAGCAAGGCGGATGATAATGGGCTACGGAGGCCTTTAGGAATGGAGCTGTTGTGCTGGGTGGACCAGGTTCAGAAGTTCTGCCCGTCTGGAAAGTCCTTGACTTCGGAGGATTCCAGAAGGCTGAAGGAGAAGGTGCGGGACATGGCGAGAAGCCTCCAGGGCCTGAATAAGAAGCGGAGAAAAGGTGCTGTGAGCTTCCTCACTGGGGACTCTTGGGGGACAGGACCTGTAGGACCTGCAGCGATCCTAGCGACCCCAGGGAGGACTAGGGCAGAGATGGATGGGGGCAGCTGGTGCCAGGTCTCATCTGCTCCGGCCCCACCTCCTGGCTCCAGGCCTTTGGCATCCTGATCTTTGGAAAGCTTTGGCAGCAGGACCTGGCTCTCCTCAGGAGCCCTTTTAACGATGCTGGGGGCCTGGTGGAAGAGCGTGCCAGCACCATTCTGGGATTCGTGGATGCCTTGATAGCTGAGGGAGCTCTGGCTGGAACCCAAGGTGGAGGAGCTGCTGCTCACGGAGGCCAGGGATCACTTCTGGGGGGGGGTGCCCGGTCCTTCATGCTTCCTAGGGTACAACCTGCACTCCCGACCCCTGGGTCTGGCCTGTGACCTCTGACGGGGTTGGGGGAAGAGGCGCCTGGCTCCATGGCATGGGCCTGGCAGTGGAGGCGCTGGCCCACCTCCTATCTCTCCTTCCCACCAGACCTGTCCAAGGGGCAGCAGTTTTGGCTAAGTCACTGCGGAAGGGGACGCTGCCCCTGTTGAAGGACAAGGTGAGCGGGCCGGGATGGAGGGCCATGGTCACAGAGGAAGAGGAAGGGATGTTCTCAAGGACCCAGAAATTCCACGGAATCCATGTGGCTAGCGGCGATTCCCCGGACATGGGTTGCGGGGACGACTGGACTTGGGTTCTTTAGGCTCTGTCGCTTGTCTGCGGGCTGGAGCGGCGCAGGTGTGACTGCCAGGACGGCAGCTGGCGTGGGCCGAGCAGCGGGGCCTGCAACGCGAGGGCTCCACGGTGAGGGGCGCCACGGCCGACGCCGAGTCTGCACATGCGCCAGGGGATGAGCCGCTTGCCGTTTCCGGCTTGTTTCTTTGTCCCCAGCTTTTAGTCTAACGGGGTTCCCTCTGAGTGGAGACGGTCCTGGAGAAGTGGGGTGTGCAGGCCAGCGACGGCGTCCCCAGGAGCCAGGCTGAGATTCCCGGGGCCTTCTGTCTTGCTGTCTCCATCCTGCCGCCGTTGGACCAGCAGCTTGCCTCTTCCTGACAGAGCCCCTTCCCCACCGTGCTCAGCCCGTCCTTAAGCTGCCACCACCATCCTGTCACCAGAGGGACCTGGTCCAGCATACATGTGGCTTCCTTCGAGGCACCCGCTTTCTGCATGTTAATGTCCCAAATCAGCCTGGTTTGTGCGCATGGGTTTCTGGTTGAAACTGGCAGACTGATTGTACCAATTTCTCTCTCTTGAAGCCTCGTTAAACGACAGTAGAGCAACTGGGAAGGTATAAGCCCCCGAAGACAAAAAGAAAGTTGAAGTTCTGGGAGTGTACCACATCTTTGGAAAGTGGAAAGCAAGGGCTTGAGGGTATGTGTGTGTATGCTGTTTTTTAAAATCAGAAGTCTTTAATTCTATTTTATATTCTCAAAGAAAATGTAATTAAAAGTTAAAGAAATAATGTTGGCGACAAAGTATTTCAAACATGTATCAAGCCCTAAGTACAAGCTGGAGCTAGATCTCCTGCTAGATCCCCACCTCCAAGAACCCGGAGGTAAGCGACGTCTGAACTCTGAGGCATTTTGGGCCAGGTGGCGGGAACTGCTGTTTGCAAATCCAAGGCGTGCTTGGCTGGCCTTGTGGGTGCACGGTTCTGGAAACGGAGCCCAGCAGCCTTCCCGAGGGTGTAATTCTGGAATCTCAAAGGCCTGCGTCTTCGCAGCAAAGGTGACGCCGCAGGGGCTCCAGGCCCCTTATCCCACCTCCAAGGGACACCGAAAGACTCTTGGATACTGAATGAAGAAGAGGTTATAAAAGAAAAGAGACCTCATTCCCGTTAATAATTGGGGCCAATGAGTGGTTCCCAGGAAACCACAAGCAATAAAGAATTCAAGGAAATGACATCATGAGCAAGAAGCAGTAGAAATACCAGAGAGCAACGGTTGGTCACATAGCTCAGCAGATTGAAGTGCCTGCTTAGGCGGCCGCAGGCACGGGGTTCGATCCCCTGCAAGCCGTGCTGCCCCCCCCCTCCCCGCGCGTGCTGAGATTGGGCTTGGCGGTGCTCGCCTGTAATCCCAGCAAAATGGGAGGCTGAAAACAGGAGGATCACTACAAGTCTGATCTGCGCAGTGAGACCCTGTAGACCCTGTACATTAAAAAAAGAAGAAATGCCAGATAGCAGAAAGATGTATTTTAAGATGTCAAATATCGCAGTTCCTAGACAAGATTATGGTGCTTAAATTTGAAGAGGTGAGGTGTGGTGGTGCACTCCTGTAGTCCCAGCACTCAGGAAGATCCTGAGAGTTTGGATACATAGTTCAAGGCCAGCCTGAACTGTATGTCCAGAGCATACCTCAAAATTGAAAACCAATAATAAAGTAAATACAGAGTTAGAATTTACAGTAAGTACATACAAAATAATTTTAGAACCAGAGCCTGTGTACACTTGTCATCTTAGCACTGGGGAGGCTGAGGCAGGAGAATCACAAATTCAGGCCCAGACCAGGCAACTTAGCAACTTAGTGAGACCTCCCAGTGACTCCCCCCCCC
>NW_004524632.1:9085747-9088844 GCF_000260255.1 Octodon degus | reverse complement strand
TGTGGGGATCGAACCACAGCAACCTGAGCCTGACTGCTTTGTTGAAGCAGCCACTTAAAGAACTGAGCTAAGGGGCAGGCCCCCAAGTGTTGTCCTTATTGCTGTAACTCTGAAACAATTTTCCTCGAGATCAAGCTTTGCTTTTGACTTTCAAGGTTTTCTTCCCCCGGGGAGGTAAAGATATGTATACAGTCTGTCAGTTCCTCTAGGCTGTCCTTTCAAGGAACTAGAAAAGTTATGAAACAGGAGGAGGCAGAGGAAGACAAGAAGGCCCGCAGACACATTTATCAGACGTGCTCCGCGGCTGGCCTGGAGCCACTGGTACAGTTAGCATGCAAATCCAGATGTAGTGTAAAGTGGAAGACAAATTGGAGGAGGAATAGTGCGTATAAAGGTGAAGACAGTGTCCAGGCAACTGGGTGTGCTGGGACCTGTTTGTAGTCCCTGCACTCGCGAGGCTGAGGCAGGAGGATACTGTGAGCTCAAGGCCAGCCTGGGCCACATAGCAGGACTGTGTCCCAAGAAAGAAAACAGAAAAAACAAAATTTCCAGGTTTAGGAAAAAATTCCTGAGGATCAGTACCCATGTTCTGTAGGAATTTTGTAAGGAGAAGGGAAAGAATCAGCAAGGAGCAGGGGCTGAGCTTGTGCGTGTGCCTGTTGCTCATTTCCTTTTGGCCTGTGCTGAGAGGGTTTCCCTCCCTGGGTTGCTCAGAGTTTGGACTTGGTTTGCTTAACACGTACTTGGTCATAAAACAGTTCTGTTTGCAGAGCTCATCTAACCTGTTAGGAATAACTGCTCTCTGTAGGGACACAACTTCATTTAAAAAATAATTTTAATGGTCCATTTTAGATAGCCCCAGAGATCACATCCATCCCAGGAAGTTTGTGTCTGTCCACGATATATCTTGCCGCATCTGTACTTCCTGTTCCCTCCCCTCCCCTCAAGGCTCTTGCCCTCCTTATTTTCAAAAGCAAAACCAAGGCAGGGCAAGGGGCGACCAATCCCTGATGTGAGACTATATGACAAAGTGACTGTGATAAAACAGCATGGTACCGGGGAAAACACAGACCTGAAGATCGAAGGAACAAGGAGATGCAGGGACGACTCCAGTGAGCTCAGCTGGGGAGGACAGGCAGTGAGAAGGGAAGCCCACCTGACCTCCTCCTCTGTGTGCGCACAGGAGAAAGGTGACAAGCCAGTATGGTGGCACGTTGCTGGTTCCAGGGAAAAATCAGCACAGCTGAGATCCAGTTGTTTACCCAGACAAGTAGGGGTTTTTTTGACGGAGGGGAGTTATGTTTTAGTAAGGGTCTACAGGGTCTCACTATATAGACGGGACTCGTAGTGATCTGCCTGTGTTCAGCCTCCCAAGCGCTGGGATTACAGGTGTGCGCCACCACGCCCAGTCTCAGTCTCCATCTCAGCACGCCCCGGGGACCGGGCCAGCACGGCACCCACCGGGGATCGAACCCTGGCTGCTGTGTCTGACTAAGCAGGCACTTTAGTCCGCTGAGCTACCTGGCTGGCCCCAGGCATGTAGTTTTGATGGTGGGAGGCAGATGAATCTTGTGTGACTCTAGTGGCTTGCTCCCGTGTCTGAGTGGATAAAGGGGGTGAGTCAAATGCGCGGGGCTCCCCGTCTGAGGGCACCGACAGCCCCCTGGACCCTGTGTTTTAACCTAACTCTGTCTTAGTTTTTTATCCTCATTTGTTCCTTGGGTAGGGAGCAAATTCACAGGCTGGTTCCCACAAGTGGCTTCTGCACAGGGACGTGACAGGGAACTCCACCGGGGGGAGAAATGTAGTGAGTCACCTATCAGGAATTCCACAGCGGCTGGCAAAGGAGCTACACCAAAAGAAGAGCAAAAAAGGCAAGGCGAAAGGGACATGAGTACAGGAAAGTTTTTCAGCCAGGGTAATGGGGCAGAGTCCATCAGTCTATGGGTCTGTTAGTACTCATATGTTACAAGTTGTCATCAAATAATCCTTGATGTTCTCAAATGGGCACACTTGATGTAGCGAGCTGGGGTCAGGTGGAGGGTTTGGAGTCTGCACATGCACAGGACTCCAGCCTCGAAACGTTCTCCACATGGAGTTTGGCTTATGAAGTTCTTTGCCCTTTGGCTGTGAGAGGGCATCCCACACCTAGCGCACCCTTCAGAGCAGACAAAAATGAGGGTGAAGAGTCCTTGGCCCCTTCTCTTCCTCCTCCATCTGCGGCTGAGACAGAAGCAGTGTCCCCTTATCAAAACTGGTTAGACGGGCTGCACTTAATGGGGAGCTCTTTGGACATACTCATCTTAGTACTCACTCAGACCCTAACAGCCCACAATGAAATATTAATAAGCATAATCTTTGAGGGCGTAAATTCATTAAAGAGGTGTCAAAAAGGGAATCATAGGGGGCTGGTGAGATAGCTCAGCAGTCTAAAGTGCCTGCTTAGCCAAGCTTAGGCAGGCTCAGGGACTGCCATTTGATCCCCACCACCACGCACCAGCACTGCCCCCAGGGCGGGTGAGTCAGCCACACACACACACATACACACACGTCCAAAAGGAAGTCATAGGGCTAATCAATGTTATTCTAAATATTCTTGAAATGACACCCGACTGATGGGAAATGGGGGACAGGCCTGGCCCTAAGCCCAACACTGGGGACATTGCCAGTATGGAGTTGTAGCAAGCCAATCAGGGTTCATGGAGGACTGCTGAGTCCCTTACCATTGGAACCCCAGGAAGTGCAGGATGAGACTTTGCTGCTGCGGAGCCTGTGACTTCGATCAGAGGAGATAAACCTGTTGACGTCCTCATGGGAATCCAGGACCTCTTCCTTTGGGTACTATGAATCTAGTCCTAGGAAAAAGCATATTAAACCTGCAGGGTGGTAGGTTCAGCCTCCCTGGGATGACTGGTTCATATTGTTTGAGGGAAATTCAGGTTGTGGTTCCGTCCCAGGATATTTGGGCCTTTGAACCCGGAGATTATATTGCTCAGCTAATTCTTTTTTATTTTTATTTTTTATTTTTTTTTAACATTTATTTATTGTGTGTGTGTGTGGCCAGCTCAGCCCACCAGGGGGCACGGCTGGCTGGCAT
>NW_004524632.1:9058028-9084837 GCF_000260255.1 Octodon degus | reverse complement strand
AAAGAAAGAAATCAGGAATGTGAAGGCTGCTTCAGGATTTTCAGAGTTATTAATGTATTATTTGCCCTGTGGGTGTCTGTGGTCCAGACTTCCCGTTCACTGCAATTCCACAGGACTGGCCTATGGTAATTACTGATCTTAGGGATTGATTTATTTTTTATTTTTTATTTTTTTAACTGGCCCCTTGAGTCTGCAGGACCAACTTGCTTTGCTTTTTTTGTTCCTGCCACTTATTCTGTCAATCCTATGAGCCAATATCAATGGACAGTTTTGCCACAAGGGATAATGAATAGTCCCACCCTGTGTCACTATTTTGTCAGCCAGGCTTTAGATCTTGTTAGAAAAAAAATTCCCTCAAGCCTATCTGATACTTTGGATGTTGTTTGCTGTTAATTCTCACAAATAATTTATTTTTCTTTTTGCAGAAACTTAAACAAGCTTTGATATAACACGGGCTATGCATGGCCCTAGAGAAAATTACAACTCTCTCCTCTGTAGTTACTTGGGAACTCTGGTAACAGAATGAGCATTTTGAGTCCAGAAGTTAACCTTACGAAGAGACTCGTGGAGAGACACCAAGATGGCGCAGTGGCGAGCAGCAGAGAAAGAGCCTGAGATTCGCTGTCCAGACCTGAATACAGCAGTGCGGAAGGACAAGGAGGGAGGTGGGTCCCCTGGACCCAGGAAGGCCCAATGGAGACAGCGAAGACAGCAACTTTGGCGAAGGAGGAGGAGGAAGCTGGGGGTACCTTCTCTCTAAGACTGGACTCAGTGTACAGAGGAGCAGTTCAAACCTGTGGACACAAGGTGACTGCTGGTGACCCCACGGGCTTCCATGGAGAGAGCAGAAGTGGAGGGGCGCAGAGGACGCGAAGGATGCACTAGCTAGTGTCTGCCATTTTCTTTATTTTTGGTATTTATCATTTTCTAGGCTGTGATTATGGCTACTGTTATTTTTTTTTCCCCTTTCTGTATTTAGGGCACAGTTTACAGGGTGCTCAGGGTCTCACTACCTAGATCTGACTCAGAGTGATTCTCCTGGGATTACACGCAGGCACTGCCACGCCCAGTCTCAATCACTGTCTCAGTGCACCCCGGGGGCAGGGTTGGCATGGCAGGCCCTGGGATCGAACCCCCGCCCCCTGCGTCTACCTAAGCAGGCACTTTAATCCGCTGAGCTATTTGGCCGGCCCTGCTACTGTTATTGTTGATTGTACCACTTTAGCCAAAAGTGACGTAATTGTTTGGAACAGCTGTTCTTCCTGGTATTCCAAGACTGAGATTGACCAAAGGGTCATAGAAAATACTGTGCCAGAGAACCAGGGGCTGGGCCAACAGGCAGCCGGGTCTCATCGCCTAAATCGAAGAGGTAAGATCTTGCAATAGACTCAAAGCCCCCAAACCCGTCACACCCAGAAGATACCTTAGAGAAGCAGTCATTTCCTAAGGGCTCTGAATACTAGCATTCGAGCAACCCACTACAGACGATTTACAAGCTTCACCCCAGGAATGAAACTAAAAAAACAAAAGAGGGCTGGCAAGACAGCTCAGCAGGCTAAGCGCCTGCCTAGGCAAGTGCAGGGACCGGGGTTTGATCCCCTGCGTCACATGGCCACTGAGACGGGGTGTGATGGCGCAGGCCTGTGATCCCAGCGCTGGCGAGGCTGAAAAGAGGAGGGTCAGTACGAGTTCGAGCTGCATAGTGAGATCCTGTACCAAATACATTTAAAAAAAAATTATAAAAAAGAAAAAAAAATGAGAAGACACTTAAAGAAGATCAACCTCAGACACCCAGCTCACCAAAGGCAAACACAGGGGGCGATGAGGTGGGACAATCTGAAAGCCACTTGCGTGGCCACTCCGAAGTGGGAATAACAAAGCCATTGAGCGAGGCTTGAGAAAAAATCAAGTCAGAAATAATTGCTGAGATAATGGTAGCGGTGGTGTCCACAGTGAAAACCACACTAGAGAGAGAGAAAAAAAAAAGGATCTGAAGAAAATTATGGAAACCATGAATG
Source organism: Octodon degus (assembly GCF_000260255.1). Lineage (NCBI taxonomy): Eukaryota > Metazoa > Chordata > Mammalia > Rodentia > Octodontidae > Octodon > Octodon degus. Next base: position 9,082,819 of record NW_004524632.1, on the reverse strand, counting down.
CTCAGCATAGGGAGGAAATGGAATCCGTAAGGCAGATTCAAGCAGATATCCAGGAGAATAAAAATTCCACTGAAAGTATCTGAAGCAGATTAAGCCAACGTGAGAAAAGAAAGAGTCCTTAAAAATAGCAATGGGCCATGAGAAGTCAATCAATCCGGAAGGTGCTAGTGGAGGCAAAGAAGAATAACTGAAGACTGAATGGAGTCGACGGAAAAGCGGGAGATAGCACAAATTCTCTGTCTGTCTGTCTGTCTGTCTGTCTATGAGAGAGAGAGAGAGAGAGAGAGAGAGAGAGAGAGAGAGAGAGAGAGAGAAACTACTTGTTACAAATGTAAGATGGTTTCCAAAAGTTACTGGGGGACATTCACCGGACTCACCCAAAGCTAGGAATACCTACATAGCAGGGAAGTACTCTACATGAAACAGGCTAGAGAGGCCCAGATGTGCATTGTCCCCAAACCCTCACCCTGGAAGCCGGTAAAGAGCTCCAGATGATGGAAACGGCCTGGGGAAGTGGACAGGTGTTTTGAGCTGCTGATCCTGCCCATACCTCAGGCTCCCACCGGGCTTTCTGGGCACGCAGTGAGCGACAGACGTCAACCTCTTGGATGGCTTTATTTCCCCAGCCAGCTTACAGAAAAGTCTTCCGATACATACAGATCAAATGGCTAAGCTAACGCCACAAGCCCGCCACCAGCGCGCACAGCTTTGGGGAGCTGATCCCAATTGTATCGTGTGCCCTATGAATCTCATACAGCATACACATCTATTACAAGCGTTCTTAGGCAGATAGCCTTTGCAGATTATATAGGATTAGTTGGTGATCGTTGTCTTTCTGACAAGTTTGTGGAGCTACATTTTCATTAATCATGTATCTTCCTGAGAAATACTCAGACAACTCCTGGGAAGGCCTCGACTTACTGTACGATGGATGTTGTTGTGGCTTTGCTGCATGCTGGACGACACAAAATCCCCACAAAACTGCTAGCCCTACACGTTTAGCCCAAAGACCAGACTTAGCTCCTGTAATGCCCACAGTAGAATGTGCTCTGCAGAACCTGTTACGCGCTTTATGGGATGCTGCCTGTGAAGTTGACATCACTAATTGCTTGGAGACAGCTGCTATAAAAAGCACCCTAAGTACCCCCCTGCTCAATTTGTCTTGATAATTGCAGGAAGCCTTTTGGAACAGGCCTGCCTCCCTCTGTCTGGGCCAGGCACACTCCCACTCTGGGCGTCCTGGACCACTGGCAGAAGGAAATCGTCATGCAGACAGACTCATTCCTTTCATTTTTTTTTTTTGTCTTTTAGGGAAGGGTCTACAGGGTGTTCAGGGTCTCACTACTAGATCAGACTCATAGTGATCCACCTGTTTACAGCTTCCCAAGAGCTGGGATTACAGGCACGTGCCACCATGCCCAGTCTGGGCCGGTACAGCAGGCCTGCGGATTGAGCCCCCATCCCCTGCGCCTGCTTACAGGTGCTTTAATCCGCTGAGCTATTTGGCCGGCCCTCCCTTGATTTTTCAACACTATAGCTTTCTCATTCTTATTTCCATCAAAACTCTTTAGCCCTTCCTGCCTGCCTTAGGCCTTCTAGGCCACAGGCGAGCCGTACCGTACAGCCTTGTCCGTGGTGCCAAACCTTACCTGCACCAATTCTGTAGAAGGCTGGAATCCCCAAGACCTCGGAGCAAGTGAGCTAAGGCAAATGGATGGTCCAACTTGGTGGGCTTCCTTATTGGCGCTTTAGTGCACAAACTTATTCTCACTTTATGCATGCTACCTGCAGGCAAGACTACAGGGCATAGACAAAGGCAGGGTCTCGGAGTCCCCAAGTGTTAGTCATTCTGCTGGAACTGCTTATAATCTGCAAGGACGAGCTACTGTTGAGTGGGACCTTTTGACATTAAAATGGCAATCACAAGAACAAAAAGGCGCAGCATTAAGTCACCATAAGCCATGCGCTCACCTTGCTTTTACAACATTCACCTCTAATTTCTGGATCCTGTTGGTAATGTAGACAGCACTGCAATGGAATTACATTGGTCAAAAGCGCAAGAGGATGGAGAGAAAGCATGAGGGTTGCAGTAGTCCCCAGAGGTGGGGACGTGGAGGGACCCGTCGCCCTGTTAGTGTGGGGGACGGGGTCGCTTGTGCCAGTGCCGGAAGTGGGCAGACGGTGTGGGTGTCCCCTAGGAGTGTGAAACCATGTGGAGACCCCCAGGATGTGCCCACGGAACCTGGCTCTGTTCTCTTCCCCAGTGAGATCCTGTTCCCAGATGACAGCTGAAGAAAACTCCCCAGGAGGCAGATGGGCTCGGCCCTCAAGACTCGCCCCAGGGCACTGGATAACTTCCTCCTCGCTAGGATTAATGTCATAGCACACTCAAGGCTACATGCAGACCCAAGGCGAGAACGCCTGGTGTCTGCGGAGGGCCTGTAGATAGACCCCCGGGGAGTATCTGACTACGGAGCACAACTCTGCCTCTCTTCGGCTGAGTGGCCAGGGTGGTCTGTGCCCCTTACCCCCCATGGTGGGTTTCACTAAATGGTTCTTCAAGAGCAAGATTGTTGCAGGCAGCCTGAGTTAGATAGAAATATTGTAGGTAGTTAGACAGGGACAGGCCCTCGAAGGGGATGACAAAGACCAGACAGCTTACTGGGGAGATGCTCCTGGTGTGAGCCAGACCTAAAGATCAAACAAATGCTGACCTCTCTAAAGTTGGCATCCATGATTGCTCATTAGTCAGGAAGAATCATCGACTGAAGGCCACCAGATAAGGTCGCCCACTTGCTACGTGACTCGCTACCCCATTTGGTCCTAGGCCTAATAAATTTTACCTGGGCAATGGTGCTTGTAATCCCATTGGCTGACCATAGTTTTGTCCCACCCTGTATCTGCCTAAGCGGGACCCCTTTGTCTCTACCTTAGCCCCGCATGGTTTCGTTCTATAAAATAACCTGAAGGAGACAGCTTCCTGGGCAACCCGCTCGGGACCCCCTTCTGTCCCTCTCCGACAGAAGCTTTCCTTTCCAATAAGGTTTTACCTTCAGCCTCCATTTGTTCCTAAAATTCATTCTTCGGTTTTATTTTTTTTTTATTTTTTATTTATTTATTTTTTTTGCGGAACCGGGGATTGAACTCAGATCCTTGTGTTTGCCAGTCAAGCACTTATCCTACTGAGCCATCTCCCCAGCCCCATTCTTCGGTTTTAGAGAACAAGAAATCATTCAGGCCAGGTTGGGAATTTCACCTCCCTGTATCAAGATGACCCAAGAGCAAGGGTTATCTTATCTTTCCACTTCCTGATATCCTCTTCAATCTTCTTTTTCAGAGTACTGTAGGCACTTGGACCGCTGAGCTCTCTCCCCAGCCCAATATACAGGTCTTTTACTTTCTTCGTTGGATTGGTTCCAAGGTATTTCATTTTTTGGATGCTCTTGTTATTCGTCTACAAGAAGACTTGTGATATTTCAGGGTTGACTTTGTATGCAACTAGGCTACTGAATTTTCACTAAATCTAGAAGTCTTTCAGTACAGTTTTTTGGGGTCTTCTACGTAGAGTATCATTTCATCAGCAAATAATAATTTAACTTCCTTTCCTACGTTTATTTCTTTTATCTAATTGTTCCGGCTAACATTTCTAGAACTATATCAAGCAAGAGTGGTGGCAGTGGACATCTTTTTCTTGTTCCTGATTTAAAAGTGTAACCTTTCTGTTTCTGTCCATTTAGTACGATGTTGGCTGGTGTTTGATCATAGGTTGCTTCTATCAGATTAAGATAAAAACCATCGATTTTAATTTTCTGTGGGCTTTTTATCATGAATGAGTGTGGGACTTTGTCAAACCCTTTTTCTGTATCTATTGGGCTGATCATATGGCTTTTGTCCTTGGTCATGTGAATATGGTGTGTTCTATTTATTGATTTGTGTATGCTGAGCCATCTCGGCATCCCTGGGATGAGTCCTAGCTGGTTATGGAGCATCATCTTCTTAACAATTTGCTCCATTCTGTTGGCCAGTATCTTAATGCGGGTTTCTGGTCTATGATCAGTGGAAGGATTGGGTTGCATTTCTCTGTTTTGGTTGGATTCTTCTCATGTTTTGTTATCGGGGCAATCCTTGCTTCCAGGAATGAATTTGAGACTATCCCTTCCTTTTCAATTTCATTGAAGAGTTTGAGAAGTGGTAGCCTTAATTCTCTCTCTCTCTCTCTCTCTCTCTCTCTCTCTCTCTCTGTCTGTCTCTCTCTGTAGAATTCAGCGGTAAATCCATCATGGTGTAGACTTTTCCTTGTAGGCTGTTAGTTACATCTTCAGTCTCATTGACTGATATTGGCTTATTCAGAAATTTTATGTCTTCTTGAGTTAGTGTCATATGTATTAGGAATCTGTCAGTTTCTTCTGTGTCTTTCATCTTATCATATTACAGGCTCTCAAACTAGGTATTGTTGATCTTCTAGATTTCTGCAGGATCTATTGTGATCTTACCTTTTTCATTCCTAATTGCATTGATTTTTTTGAGTCTTTTCTTTTTTGATAAGGTTTCTGAAAGTTGTCAAATTTATTTGATCTTTCAAATAATTTTATTTAATCTTTAAAACCTCTTCTATGATATTTTGTATTGTTTTCTTACTATCCATTGCATTAATGTCTGCTGTAATCGTTATAATTTCCTCCCTCATGCAGACTTTGGGGTTGATTTGCTCTTGTTTTTCAGGAGGACTGAAGAGCTCCCTCTGCATTTCCAGTATGGGAATTCACCACTATAAATTTTCCTCATAGGACTGCTCTCATGTCCATAAGTTCTGGTATGTTGCATTGTTATTATTGTTTGATTGCAGATACTGTCTAGGCTGGGTGTGGTGGTACATGTCTGTAACCTCACCACTGGGGAGGCTGAGGCAGGAGGACCATTGCGAGTTCGATACCAGCCTGGGCTACAAAGTGATGTCAAGACCAGCCTGAACTGCATAGCGAGACCCTGTCTCAGAAAAGACCAAGAAAATTGTACCAATAAACTTAATTTAAAAAATAAGGGGCCGGGGAGATGGCTCAGTAAAATAAGTGCCTGGCAAGTGCAAGGACTGGGTTTGATCCCTGGCATCGCATGCTGTGTGAGCTGCGTAGTGAGGCCCTGTACCAAATACACAAATTTATTTATTTATTTACTTTTATTTATTTTTTGCAGTACCAGGGATTGAATTCAGGACCTTGCGCTTGCCAGGCAAGCACTTATTCTACCGTGCTATCACTCCAGCCCTCACAAATTTAAATTTAAAAAAAAATAAAAAACATAATTTTGTTTGGTATATCAATCTGGCTTGGAGGTTGTTTTCTTTTAGAGTTTGAAATGTTTCACTCTAAGCGCTCCCTCACTTAAAGATTTGCATTGAGAAGTGTGATGTGATTCTGATTGGCTTTCATTTATAAGTGATTTGTTTCATTTCTCTAACACCTTTGAATATTCTGTTCTTATGTTATATTACCTCTCTGTAGATTTTTTTTTTTTTTTGGTTTTTTGCTAATTGGAATTCTGTAGGCATCATGTACGTGTATGTCAAAACCATTTTCCCTGCTTGGGCGGTTTTCTGCCATGACTTCTGTGAACAAGCTTTCACTGACTCTGATCAATCTTATGTTATTCTTCTTTGCAGCATCTGGTGGCTTTTGGATGACTTTTCATGGTCTCTTGCTGTGTTTAAGAAATCTTTCCATGATTGACAATGTCAGTCTTGTCCTCTCTGTGATATTTGGTCTTCACATTGAGTCACTCTGCCGCATATGCTTTCAACGGAAATTTTACTCTCCTGGATAGCTGTTTGAAATCTGTTTCATGGATTCCATTTTTTCCTATGTTTGGCGTTTATAGTTTCCGTTTTCCCTAATCTCTTCTATTTTTAAATCTCTATTTTATAGTCTCTAACCATGTCTTTCATTTCATTTTATTTTAATGTATTTAGTACAACAAGGTCTACAGGGTCTCACTAAGCAGATCGGACTCATAGTGATCCTCCTGTTTTCAGCCTCCCAAGAGCTGGGATTACAGGCATACACCACCATGCCTAGTCTCAATCGCCATCTCAGTGTGCCCCAGGGGCGGGGCCAGCACAGTCAGCCAGGGATCAAACCCCGCTCTGCGCAAGCAGGCACTTTAGTCCACTGAGCTGGCTGGCTGGCCCTTTTTACCACGTCTCTCATGCACTCACATGTATGCCTAGAGTGGTAGCACATGCCTGCAATCCCAGCACTCAGGAGGCTGAGGCAGGCATTAGCTGAGTTCAAGGCCAGCCTGAGCTACACAGTGAGACCCTGTCTCAAAAGCAAAAATGGGAACTAAACCAAAAATTCACATTCACACAAAAACAAAGACAGTCAGGAGGAAACCAAACCAAACCACAAACAAGAAAGGAAAAAACAGGAGAAAATGAGAGAGAAAAAAAATGTCCACTTGAAGGTGTGTCTCTGCTCTTCCTGGTAGACAGAGGGGGCACCAGAGTCCAGCTCCGCGCTGACTAATCCCAGAAGTCCAGCTGTCGCTTGCTGGTGGGGTAGCGGGTGATGCCAGCCAGCTGGGGGCAGCCTTAGCCCCCTGGAGTTTAGGCTGGCTTCTGGCTGTGAGGCTGGAGCTGATCTGCCCAGCCCGCCCCACTCTGCGCCTCCGGCCGGCCTGCGCTCACTCCCTGGCCTCCTGCTCTCCTGTGCCCAGTGCTCCCTCACCCTGACACTGGGCGGCAGCAGGTGGAGCCGCGATGCCTCACCCGCCACTGCAGCCTGCTCTGCCCACCGCTCTGTCCTGCTGGCGCATTTCTCTGTGGGCCTCTGGAGTCACCAGGAGTCACCTGCATGTGCAGGCTCAAAGCTGCTCCTCCCAAGCAGTGAGCCCGGGCTCAGGGACAAAGCACCACTGGTCAGTCCTCTGTTGAAGTTTCCCCTTGACTGCCTCCGTGGGCTTCAGTTTCCACTTCAGATCCCTGTTAGGCCCGGGGCGCCCACTTCCTTCCTTTTCTTCTCCATGTTGCTGTATTCCAGCATCTGTCTCAAATGTCAAACAGATTAAAAGATAAAAATATAGTTACAGAAGAAAAACCGTGGGGTCTTTTCAGCTGCAAATGTGGCAGTGCTGTTACAACTTCCATGTCCCTTGTGCCAGCCTGCTCATTCTGGAGGGTTTGGCCCCAAGATTAAAGAACACACATTTGCAAGACATCAGCGACGCCAGCAGCGGGCAGCACGTAGCAGAGCGGAGCGCCAGAGCACAGCAGCACAAGAGCGCCAGCCGCCTGCTCGTCAATGGGTACGTCTTGCCCAGGTTGTTAGCTCAGGTTTACATTCTTACCTAGCACAGTAACCAGCAGATGAGTGTTTACCTGTGCTGAGTCATGGTCACATGACTGTATCCCACAGTGCACCTACGCTAGACAAGCGGGGTCACGCCTTCGGTGGTCCTTATATGTCCCTGCGTTTTGAATTCAGACGATACAATTTTGTTGCAATTTCTGTCCTAGTCTTAGTCTGAAGGTTCAGTGAGTTGGAACAGAAAAAAAAAAAAAGACTTAAACTTCTTTTTTGCGGGGTAGAGGTAGTAAGGTACTGGGAGTTGAAGCCAGGCTTTATCCATTGTGCTACACATCCCTTGTCTTTTTAAAAATTTTCTTTTGTGGTCCGGCCCAATAGTTCAGCAGATTAAAGTGCCTGCTTAGGCAGATGCAGGAGCCGGGGGCTCAATCCCCAGCCTGCCGTGCTGCACCCTGCCCCCAGGGGGCGCTGAGACAGCAATTGAGACTGGGGTGGTGGCGACACCTGTAATCCCAGCTCTTGTAAGGCTGTAAATAGGAGGATCACTACAAGTCCGATCTTGTAGTGAGACCCTGAACACCCTGTAGACCTTAACCTAAAACACACACACAAAATTTTTTTTTTCCTTTTGACAAGGTCTTACTAAGTCACTAAGTTGTCCAGGTGGGGCTCAAAATTGTGATCTTCCAGCTCACCCTCCCGAAACTGTTGAGATTACAAGTCTGAACCACCATACTGGGATAATATTTGAGCGTCGGCATTTCTTTTGGGTCAGAGGGACGGCTATTTATACGTGTTTTAAAATGTTTTCACAGTTCAGCCGCAGCAGCAGCAGCAGCAGCAAGAAAGCGAGTAGTAAAAATCTCTGCAGATTATCATCAGTAAAGAAGAACGATATAAGGGCTTGCCAAATAGCTCAGTGGATTAAAGCGCCTGCAAGCAGGTTCAGGGTCCAGGGGTTCATTCCCAGGCACACTTGCCAGCCCCGCCCTGAGGGCACACAGACCGCAATTGAGACTGTGTGTAGTGGTGCTTGCCTGTAATCCCAGCTCTTGGGACGCTGTAAACAGGCAGATCACTACGAGCCTGATCTAGTAGTGAGACCCTGAACACCCTGTAGACCCTTCTCTAAAATACAAAAAAAAAAAAAAAGAAAAAAAAAGAAAAGAAAAGAAGAAGAACGATATACATAAAAAGACATGAGACTGGAGTTTAGACTCGGTAAAACTGGTGCGGAAGAAGGTAGGACCCGTTAATTAGGAAATTCTAAGGAGGCTTGCGCAGAGCAGAGCAGCGCCCCAAGCGCAAGCCACGCCTCCCGCGAGCTCCTCGTTTTGGACAGATCAGGGCTAGACCGGAAGTCATCCCGGGACTGGGAAGGGCAAGGCTTGGGTCCTTCCGCTCCTCCTGCTGTGCCCTCTCCTGGGAGCTGGTCTTGTTTTCCTACTTTCACTTGGTCCAAACTCACTCTGCAGATCCCTTTGCTTTTCCAATTTTTTTTTTTACCCCTATGTTTAATAAATCTATAACTGCTACTGTTTATGCTGGTCTTGACCAATTCTTGGGCAGATGGAACCTAGAAACCACCTATAGAAAGAGACCCCAGCACCCCCAAACTTGCTGAGAAAAATCTACCCGCAGCAAGGAATTAGAACAGCTGTTAACATCACTCTAAATGCCTGACACTAGCAATAGATGCGATCGAAAGGAGTTCAAGATGTGGTTTAAAAGTAAGATACTATTCTTGTTACAATCAAAGGTGTTGAGGAATTTTTTTTTTCCTGCGCCAGGATTCAAACTGAGGATCTTGTACTTGCCAGGCAGGGGCTTGTGCCACTGAGCTATATCTCCAGCTCAGTGTTGAGGTTTTATATGAAGACATAAACACCCATGATTTTGTATATTTTGCATTTTAAAAACTGGCATTTTGGAGCAAAACACATAGAAGATAATACCGAGTTTGACAAAAAAACTTTGGTGTAGTTTTGAGTTGACATACTACCTCATAAAACATGATCTGTACCTAAGACTTAAGCAGACTCAGTCTGTGGCTTGTGGCCAGCCATGGAAGCTGGTCACACGTGTGAGAACAGGACTAGGCCTCGGAGCATAAAGCAGTCAAGCTGCCTCAGTCCTGAGATAAACAGCCTGGTTGGTCAACGTCAGCCATTAGTTGCTAGCTGACCTTGGATCATGTGGCACTAACTTTGCAAAGGTATAAAAAAATGCGTTTGCTGTGGTGCGGGGGGGTGTTTCCCCAGCCAGGCGACTGGGCCACCTCCTGACCCAGCTCTTGTCTTCTTGACCATGTTTTCCTCATTTGGGCCACCATTTTTCCCCAGGTACACTGGGTCAGGCGGAGAGACCCACAATCCCAGCAGTGACTCATTTCATAGATTGTTTTTTTTTTTTATTTTTATTTTTATTTATTACATTTATTTATTTATTGTGTGTGTGTGTGTGGCCAGCTCAGCCCACCAGGGGGCGGGTCTGGCTGGCATGTGGTGCTGGGGATCGAACCGTGGTCCCTGTGCTTTGCCAAGCTTGTTTCAAGTAGGTGCTTTAGACCACTGAGCCATCTCTCCAGCCCCTTCATAGATTGTTGAAAAGGCAACAACACCATAAATTTGAGATGCCAGTCACCAAAACGAAAAGATAAAATGATTTAAAAACTCAGTGCATTTAAGTGGGGCATGGTGGCACTTGGGAGGATGGAGCAGGAGGAGATCCACAAGTTCGAGACCAGCCTGGACTACACAATGAGACCCTGTATCAATAAAATAAAACCTGGGCCAGCCAAACAGCTCAGGGGATTAAAGCACCTGCAAGCAGGCGCAGGGCCAGGGGTTTGATCCCTAGGCCTGCTGTGCCAGGCCCACCCTGGGGGAGTGCTGAGAGGGCCATTAAGACTGGACACGGTGGCGCCCGCCTATAATCCCAGCTCTTGGGAGGCTGTAAACAGGAGAATCACTATGAGTCTGATCTAGTAGTGAAACCCTCAATACCCTGTAGGCACTTCCCTAAAATACAAATAAATAAATAATAAAACCAAACAACAATAATGACAACAAAAAACCACCACACTAAGCAATCTCAAAATTAAAAAAAAAACCCTCAATATGTTTAAATTTAAAAAAATCAGATTGAAGGACATATTGCCCGTAGTCTCCGCCCAGCCCTCCCCCCCTTCTTGTCACCTCTGAAGCCGGGGTGGAAGTCCTTTTTGCGTCCGTGGCTGTGCTGAGGTGGCTGCCGTGGTGTGCTGAGGTGATTCACAGCGCTTACCTGTCACGGCCATTGAGCTCGGGGCATAGCCGAAGTCGCAGGGTGCCAGACCCAGGGAATAAACTGGGTGAGGATACTGTCGTGGTCTTCGGAACCCGCGGCGCTCAGTGGCAGCAGGCACTGGATTTTAAAATCACACCTTGTGAAGGTGCCCAGTAAATAAGACTCCTGGAGCTGCTGCTTCGGAGAGTGGCGAGTGTGGTGGGGTGTGATCAGGCACGGGAGAGCGCCTTGGGGGGCCATGGCAGTGAAGGCTCTTACTGTACGAAAATTTAAACATTAAACAGTTGGCGTGCACCTGTAAGCCCGGCACTCAGGAGGCTGAGGCAGGAGGACTGCTGCGGTTCAAAGCCAGCCTGGGCCGCATAGCAAGAACCTGTCTCAAAACCAAAACGAAACACAAAAATCAAGTGATAGCTATTCCGTTCACCAACTGCATGTAAAAAAATGTAATTCAACATCTATACCCCCAAAACGATTGAATTCATTCGTTTGGAATAAAGAAAGCCACAACTATCTTGAAATCATGTATACATTTCTTCAACAGACAGAGTTTTTCTCCAATACATTTAAAATTATACCTAACAATGGTGTTGGGGCCCAGGGGATACAAAATCATGTCTTCCCCTGCTGCAGCCCAGACTACGTGGCTGGGGTCCCGTGGCTCCGAGCCTAGTGTGACCTGCTTTGGGAACAGAGGAGTAGGCAGAAGGCTGCGTGCTTCCCACTGCACAGAGAAAGCTCGGACCGCAGCCCTCCTAAGGGTGACATCCGCTGGGGACAACTAAAGAAGGCAGACATACGATCCGGAGAAGGATGTACGCTCCCTGAAATGGTTCCTGCTTACTGCAGCGGCTGTTCCACACTGCCCTCTCCCTGGGCCCTCCCCTTGCTAACAAAAGTGGGCCAGCCTCGGAGGGAGGGCGCTGTGCCTGTCCGCTGGAGGCAGGCCCCTCCCGGCCCCTTGTACCCTGAAGAGCCTCTTGTCTTTCTGTATTTCCTGCTGTTCCCTGCACAGCTTCCCAGGAGTCTGTCTAGCTCCAGCACAGTAGCATCCACACAGAAGTAAAAGAAATCTCTATGCTAACACAGAAGTCTAATTTAAGTGACAAAATTGCAATATAGAGCATGCTTGGAAAAGAACTGAAGGACATGCGGGGCGTGGTGGCGCATGCCTGTAATCCCAGGATTTGGGAGGCTGAGCCAGGAGAATCCCTAGAAGGCCAGCCTGCACTATACAGGGTGAAACACTGTCTCAAACTGCCTGCTCAAAGAACAAAACAAAAAAACAAAAAAACAAAAAAACAAAAAAACAAAAAAACAAAAAAAAGGAAAAAACAAAACAAAACTGGAATAGATAAACACAACTCGTCAAATTTAGTCCCCTGTGAGTGATAGAATAAGAGCTACTTTCTTTTGGAAAGATACAGAGATTGCAAAAAGTAATCAAACACGTTAATTGGTATCAATTAGCAATCTGTCAGAGTTATGCAGGGGAAAAAGGGCTCTCAAAGAAAGTAAAGTATCACTGCCCTGAGGCGGCTCTTCCTCCAAGCAGCTGACTGGGGCGGGCTCGCTGCCCCTTGCTGGTGGTGCACTCCCCTAGCTGGGCGGAGGGCCTGGGTTCAACCCCTAGCTCCACACAAGAACCGCTGGCCTGGTAGCAAATGAGTTACCGTTAAAAGGGCAGAAAAGATGTAGCACGCTAACGCTAACCCAGGAAAGTGGGTGTGTTACCTTGGCGACAAAGCAAGGAAGACCAGCAGGGGTGATGAGGAGGGTCACTCTGTGACAGAAGAGCAAATTCTTCATGAGAGTTTAAAGCCCCTTCCTACAAAGTGAGCTAAAGGCCAGCCTGACTTGCATAGAGAAACAGCGTCTCAAAAAGACAAAGCCGCTTACTGACAATGTGGAAACACAGGAGGCAAGACTGGACCGGGCTGGATGTAGCTCAGTACCTCGGTACAGCCCTTGCCTAGCAAGGCCCTGGGTCCAACCCCAAGTACCAAAACACCAAAAAGAACTAGGAAGAGCAACATGATCCTCGAACTCCACCGGGTTACTTCCACACCTCCCCAGGACACACCAACATGTCCAGCAGATAGAAGATCAGTAAAGATGCAGGTAAACAGAACAGCACGACCCATCGGCAGGACCTAAGTGGCATTTACAGGATGTCCACCCACCAACAGCAAAATGCTATTATTGTCAAGTTCACAGCAAATCTTCCCCAGGACAGAGCACATTCAGGAAGCTTGTCACCAAATCGCTTGGAAAGAACAGACGTCATGCAAAGCGTGCTACCCCACCATAACAGCATTAACCTAAAATGAGTAAGAAAAAGATAGCTGGAAGGGTTGAAAATATGTGGGGTTAAACAACACATTTCTTTTCTTTTCTTTTTTTCTTCTGTATTTTAGGGAAGGGTCTACAGCGTGTTCAGGGTCTCACTACTAGATGGACTTGTACTGATTCTCCTGTTCACAGCCTCCCAAGTGCTGGGATTACAGTTGTGTGCCACCACGCCCTGGGGGCAGGGCTGGCCCTGCAGGCCAGGGGATCAAACTCGGGGCCCCTGCGTCTGTCTATGCAGGCACTTTAATCTGCTATTTGACTGGCCCAAACAACACATTTCTAGATACCATGTAAATCAAAAAGTTTCCCTCCCTCCCTCCCTCCCTCCCTCCCTCCCTCCCTCCCCCTCCCTTCCCTTCCCCTTCCTTCCTTCCTTCCTTCCTTCCTTCCTTCCTTCCTTCCTTCCTTCCTTCCTTCCTTCCTTCCTTCCTTCTTTCCTTCCAAGTGCTGAGATTAAATTCAGAGCTTTGCATGCTAGGAAAATGCTGTCACTGAGCTACACCCTCACCCTTAAAATATTTTTCAACAAAAAAATGAAAATACAACTTATACAAATGCGTCAGATTCAGCAAATGCACTGCTTATAGGGGCAATATACAGGGTTGCCAGGGTTGCGTGCATGTAGTACTAGCTTTCCAAGCTGGCCCAGGCCTGCAATCTCAGGTACTGGCGAGGCAGAAGTCAGTGTGGCAACTGAGGCCATCCTGGGCAACAAACCAAGACACCTTCTCAAAGACAAATAATACAAAACAAGGGCGGGTGAGATAGCTCAGTGGTCTAAAGCGCCTGCTTAGGCAAGCTGAGGCAACCGCAGAGACCTTGTGGTTCAATCCCAGCACCACATGCCCCACTAGCCCTGCCCCCAGGACAGACTTAACCAGCCACAAAAAAAAAAAAAAAAAAAATCAGGACAAAACCAGGAGGCCAGGAGTAGTGGTACACACCTGCAATCTCATCACTCAGGAGGCTGAGGCAGGAACATCGCTGTTGAATTCCAGACCAGCCTGGGCTACAACAGGAGCTAAAGGCCAGCCTGAGCTGCACAGAGAAAAAGTGTCTGAAAAAGACAAAAACAAAAGCAAAACAAACCAACCACAAAGGAATACTTGTAATCCCTGCATTCCGGGAGGCTGACGGAGGCAAATCACAAGTTCAAGCTCTGTCTGGGAGATTTTTGTCAGATACTTCTCAAAATTGAAAAAAAAAAAAAAAAAAAGTGAAAGAAGGGCTGGGTTGTAGCTCAGTGCTAAGGTTCCGTGTTCAATCCCCAGTACTTCAAACAAAAAACCATAAATGTTGGCAAAGATTCGCAAGAAAACAGACCTTTCTACCCTTCTGGTGGGAATGTAAATTAGTAGTACAGCCCCTGTGGAATCAGCCCGGAGGATCCTAAGGACAGAGCCACCACCCGATCCAGCGGTGTGCTCCTCTGTACATAGCGAAAGGAACTCAAGTCAACATGAGTAGGGCGAGCCCCACACCACGTTTACTGCCGCACAATTCACAGTAGACAAGACTCAAAGCCACCACAGGTGCCCCGTGACAGGGCAGTGGACAAAATGGGGCTTACACGTACAACGGGGTATCACCCGACCCAAAAGAACAAAATGATGCCATTTTCATCAAAGCAGATGGAATTAGAGCTCATCGTGTTAAGTGAAACAAACCAGACTACGCTGTTGCGTGCCTTCCCCAGTGTGGGGAATCTGGACATGAAAGTAGAAGGGGCCTACTGTGAGACAGAGGAGGTGGGTGTTGGGGACGGAGGCGGGAGAACGGGCGTGACCAGAACGCATTATATGCATGGCTGAACGGACCGCACTGGAGCCCAGAATCTTGTAAAAGTAATAGGCACCAGTGAAAATAAATTCAAAAAAGAAACCAGAGTTTTACACTTCAAAGATCTAAGTAAATGAGGGAATATTTCACGTTCATGGGTAGAAGGCTCGGTGGCGTGACGATGTCAGTCCCCCTGAACTTGATCCACAGATTCAATGCAATCCCACTCAAACCCCCGGCAAGTTATGTTTTGGAGAGGCGAGGGACCCCGACTTACTTGGCTAATACGGGAGCAGAAATCTGATTCTACTGTTTTGACTTACAGCACGGTGACCAAGAGAACAGGATGTTTCAGAAGGACAAATCCATAATGGGCAGCGCGGAGCCCACAGGTGCACCCAGATGCACACTGTAGCTGAGTATTGGCAAAGGAGAGCTGGCCACTCGGTGGGGGAAGGCGAGTTTGTGCAGCAAATGGTGCCGGACGAGTAGATTTCTATACACGATGTAAAGACAGATATATATCGTATCTTTCACAAAAATTAGCTCAAAATGGATCTTAGGCGTACATAAAAATACATAATTAATTTCTAGGAGATGAGAGGGGAAAGTTGAGGTGCTCTTAGGGTTGCTAGTGAGCTTGTTGAAAGTATAGCCCATGAAAGAAAAAGCGAATGTTGCACTTTATTAAAATTAAAAACTTTTAGGGGGGTCGGGGAGACAGCTCAGGGGAATAAGTGCTTGCCTGGCAAGTGCAAGATCCTCAGTTCAATTCCTGGTACACACACACACACACACACACACACACACACACTTAAAACCTTTTGCTCTGTGCAAGATACCATTCAAGGAATGAGGAGGCAAGCCAGAAGTGGGAGAAAATATTTGTAAGCATGTGTCTAATAAAAATCTTGTAACTGAAATATACCAAGAACTCTTGGAATCCAACAGGAAGGGGATAAAGAATCAAATTAAAAATGGGCAAAAAGTCTTAACAGAGACCTCACCAAAAAGATAAATAGATGGCAAATAACCATATAAATAATGTTCACTGTTGGACATTGGGGGAGTTTGAAAATTTTTTCAAGGCAACATGAAATACCAATGAACTCAGAGTACAATGGCCAAAATCTAAAAAGCAATGACAATAACAAATCCTGGCGTGAAGAGCAGGAATATTTAGTCCTTGCTGATGGGAGTGCAGGCTGGTAAATCGTGCTGATACGAAGGCTGATGGCTTCTTATCAAACTAGACAAGGTCTTACTTATGAACCAAGGCAGTGGCCCCTCTCTATTTTGTGGTTCAACTTTTGTGGACTCAATGTTTCGTGAGGTTTAAAAGGTACTAATCTGAATTATTTATTGTGTATTTTTCATGAAATGACTGTCAATTAAAAACTGAGCTTTCAAGTCATGGAAAGCTAGGAAGGGAGGAACTGCAAACACTGGCTGCTAAGTGAAAGTAGCTAGTCTGAAAAGACCGCACACTGTAGAATTTCATCTGTGTGTCATTTTGGATAAGGTAAAGCTACCAACAGGAAAAGGACCAGAGGATGCCAGGGCTCGGAGGGAGGCCTGGGCGAGCGAGTCTGCAGATTCTCGGGCGGTGAACTACTCCGTACAGAGCTGTGGTGTGAACTCGGCGTCAGGCATTTGCCAAAACTTAAACCACCAAAACTTGCAACTTTAATGTGACCCACGGACTATAGGTAAATAATTTAAAACAAATATATGGAAAATATAAAATTTTTATATTAACTTTGCTGCTCTTCTTGACCTTAGTACAGTCCTGAGTACAGAGCAACAGATTCAGTTTGCAAAATGCAAAGCATATCTTATTAAAAATCATCCACTGATGTTTAACTTCGTGCACTGGAGATGTGGGGTCACACGCTTTCCTGGAAATGCCGTATCAGCTGAGTCTTTAAGGCTCTGAAATGTGTCTGGGCCTTAGTGGCCCTGGTTATGGAATCAGCCGCGCCGCTCGGGGCAGTGAAAAGCCGTCTTTCGTCCCCACTTCCAAAAGAAAGTGGCGGTGCGTTCTCCGCTGCTCTTCACACTGCTGGCTTTTCTTCGAAGTTTATGGGCAAGATTTAGCTCCGTAGTCATGAACAGAAACGCAGACCTGGCAAGTGACGTCGACATCGGGACTAAAAGTCCCAGGACTGCAGACCACTGCAAAGGAAGGCGCACGGAGCAGATTACCCCCCGCCGGAGGCACGTTATCGCAGCGGCAGAGCGGCGGCAGGAGCGGTGCGGTTGCTACGCCCGCGTCGGGCTCGGTCAATTAAGTTACGGGAGACTATGGATGACCCTAAAGGCAGGGGAAGGTGAGAATCTTTTTTTTTTTTTTAAACAGGGACAAAGTTTACTTGCAAACGTGAAGGGTGAGGGGGAGACTGGCTCTGCAGAGCAGGCTTGGGCAGAGTGAGGGGAAGGACGGGCGAAGCCCACCCTGCAGGAGGCGGACAGAGCGCACGGGGAGGCCCCGAACACGCCAAGATAGACATGTTTAGAAACTTGGTCTTTGAATTTGCGCTTCCCTTTAGCAAAACATGCTTTTGGAGGAGAACCTGGGTAAAGATCCAGTTCAAGGCCCCTAAGTGCGGTATTCACCATTCCTCTGACTCTGGGACTCGGGGATTTAGATTTGCACTTTATAGTTACCACAACAGCTTGCACAGTTACTGTGTAGACCTTCATTCTTTCCAAAGCCTGGCCGACAGCTGTCCGTCCGAACTACGTGGAGACTGTGGTCCACGAAGTGCATGACTGGTACCGTCTTACTAAAATTACGGTAAAAAATACTTGCTTGGCTCCGAAAAAATTCCTCTATACGATCTCTTGCCTAAGATTTAACAATATCAGAGAAAAGAACAATTACTAAGCCCGATGGGCCGTGTTTTATACATCAGGTGAGCTCTCAGATTGCTGGGTGTAAGACGAAAACTGAACTGAATCTTAGTGCAGCCTTAACCCGATTAACTGTTCTCATTTCATATATCAAATGAATAAGAAAAAATAAAGTTAAAAAATTTTGTAACATGTTAATCCCTTATGTAGCTAACTAGGGGTTCCTTACAGTATTTCTAGCTCCATCAAATTACCAACGAAAAGAAATCCAAGCAAAATTAAAACTAATGTTTTTCCTAACCAGCATTGCAAACTAATGACATAACGCTTAGCCTATTTCTCAAGAACAGAGTTTAATAATAACTAGCAGAGGGGCCAGGGAGATGGCTCAGTGGAATAAGCGTTTCCCTGGCAAGCTCAAGGGTCTGAGTTCAATCCCTGGTTCCGCAAAACAAACAAACCAACAAGAAACCCCACTAGCATCAACTGCACTCTGCCCCTACGCTATCCATATTATTGGCTCAGGAACCAGATCACAGAGTGAAGGAACCCTTTTCTGCAGTAGCCACCCCCTTCCCCCCCAGCCCTTTCATTTATTATTATTTTTTCCTTTTAGCCAAGGCCTCACTAAGTCACTCAGACTAAGCTTAAACTTGTGACCCTCCTGCCTCAGCCTCCCAGAGCACTGGGATTACAGGGCATGCACCAAAAGCCTAGCTGAAAGAAAGGATTTTTCAGACCATGTTCCTAGCTCTCGAGGATAGCAGACAGCACAGGAACTTTACTTATTTAGAAATAAGAGTCTCAGGGGCTGGGGAGAGAGCTCAGTGGAATAAGCGCTTGCCTGGCAAGTGCAAGGGCCTGAGTTCAATCCACAGTTCCACGAAAAGAAAAAAAAAGGAAACAAGAGTCTCGCTGCCGCTCAGGCCAGCCTCTGTAAGGCCCATGCTAACCCTGAACTCCCTGCTGTATGCCTGCCTCAGCCTCCCAAGTGCTGGGTTACGGTGAGCGCCACCACGCCTGACAGTGCAGGATCTGTTACCACGAGAGCAGATACAATTTTGGAGAACAGTTGCTTTAACCTAGGATGGCACGATTGTGAAACGCTGCTCCAGGCTGCTGTGTAACCATCATCTGGGGAACAAAACGAGGGAACTGCCTTTCCGTTATAAAATACAAAACGGCATTTAAAAAAAATAGCATATTTTAAAAAATCTTTTATTTATTTATGTATTTGGTGCAGGGCCTCCCTACGCAGCTCGGACTCGTAGCGATCCTCCTACCTCAGCCTCCTCAGTGCTGGAGCTACAGGTGTGTGTCCCCAGCCCTGTGTCCCCAGCTTAGCACGCCCTGCCGGGCAGGTGTGGCTAGGTGCCGGGGATCCAGCCCCAGTCCCTGAGCTTGCCTAGGCAGGCGCTTAGATAGCTCAGTTGTCTCCGCCGCACTGTACTGAAGATTTTTAGAAAAGAATTTTAAGCCCAGCATGGTGGTGCACACCTATAATGCCAGCACTGAGGAGGCTGAGGCAGGAGGATCACAGTTTGAGGCCAGCCTAGACTACACAGTAAGTTCAAGACCAGTCCAAATTACAGAATGAGACCCTGTCTCAAGAAAAACGAAACAAGAATTTAAATTACTCCTTAGTAATGTTTTTATGAATGGCAAATACACCAAGGAGAAGTATATTTCTGAAGAAACTTTTAACACATAAGATATTTAAAAACTTTAAAAACAGCCTTTTGATTCAAGTACTCACCTTCCAGTGAAATGCTCACCTTGAGGATGTTGCGGTTAGTGACGTCCTCGCAATCCACAGACTCATTGCACGCACCTCTCCACCCAGGTGCAAAAGGGTTCACTGCGGAGGGAAACAAAACCGCCGCACAGAAGAATTCTGACACACTGCACACATCCCCGGGCCGCCCCGCACAGAGGCGCTGCCGCGGGGAACCCGTACGTTACGACCGGACTCCACCTGCCGGCTGAGGGGCGTAACTACAGGGCTTCACAACAGTGGGTTTGGTTACTTATGTTAAGATCTCAAAAATATAATTTACAATTATAAGACGTTATTGAAATATTAGCTATCTAATTAAATACCCCATTAACAAAATACTTGACTTTTTAAAACTATAAAGCAGCAATCAATCCCTTTGGAAGGCAAATAATTAGTATGTTAATTTAGAAAAGTCAAACAGAACAATATACTGTAGCACTTAATAAACGTGTTCAAGCCTGTTACTCATGAGATATCGCATTTTCACATTAATGTTGTAACTTATCTTGGCTCAGAACTACATTCATCAAATAAATGTTTAAAAGTTGTTTTTACCTTGAAAGGTTATGAATAGCTCACGTGTGAGATCGTGTTCTGGAATTTTAACAATGTGGCATTTGTACGACGGCTCTATGACATGGCATGACAAATCAGAGATTAAATTATTCAAGATTTTCCTCAGCAGCATGAAGAGCTGGTCATTGTATCCTCCTACGCAAGACCTCGTGGTAAAGCGTACAGACATCTGATAAGTATAATCGGGTTCCCGGTAGGCTTTGAAAAAAGATGAAAATGAAAACAGTTGTGCCTAGCACTAACTTATTCTACCAAGCCATTTTCGGATAAGAGGTATAGTCAGTCCCATCAACCTTGGAAACTGCTGTTCCCATGAAACCGCGTATCGCTGTGTTCACAAAGTACATGAAACTATGAATTTCAAAGAAAAATGTTATTTTCATCTGAGATATTTACTCAGAAGAAATGGCTTCCATGGGACAGCTACAAAGACAAGAGTATCAAAAAAAAAATTATGTGGCATTGGTGGTGCACACCTGTGACCCCAGCTACTGCAGAGGCTAAGGCAGGAAGACTGTAAGTTTAAAGCCAGCCTGGACAATTTAGTGAGACTTTATCTCAAAAACAAAAACAAAAACAAAAACAAACCCTCTGGGATGTGAGCCTTTGCCTAACATGAATGAGGTCTTGGGTTCGATCCCTACGCCTGGAATAAAGAAAAAAATTAAATTTTGGGGGGGGAGGGTTTTAATTTTCAGTTAAGTCTCAACTCAAATCAGTGAAAGAAAGGATCATTCATTTGCTTTTATACAATTAAATATTGATTTCTAAATATCCTTGCAAAATTGGGATAGTCAGTTGTTGGTTACACACTTAGGTAGCAGGAGGCAGAGCCAGAAGAGGGTTAGTCAGGACAAACTTATCTTGGCGTTAGTCTCAGAGTTTGCCTGATCAAATTCACCCCTGAGTACCTGGTCAGTCCTGAGCGCCTGTGCCCAGGCTCCTTTCATTACCTGAAGAAGCTTTGCACCTAGACTTGATGCGCACTACCTGCATAACGCAGTGCGCCTGTATGCCTACCAAAGATCATGAAGTCGTATCTCTTCTTCACTGCAGTTTCTTCTTGGGTTTCTGCCTTGATCGTCTTATAAGAGAGAGTACACGTGTACAGCCCAGACGAAAGCTCCAGAAAATCCTTCACAGTCAGCTTTCCTGTTTCTGTAATACTGATTCGATTATTTCCTAAGCACAAATGGAAAATGATTTGGTTATGGAACAGTCATTTAAATGTTACTTCATGAAGCGGGGGTTACGAAGTGACACACAAAATTTGAAAATTAAGAGCCTATTTCAATTTCAAGAATTCACCAGAAAAAAAAAAAAATAGGGGGCCAGGAAGATGGCTCAGTGGAATAAGTGCTTCCCTGGCAAGCCCAAGGGCCTGAGTTCAATCCCCGGTTCCGCCAAAAAAAAAAAAAAAAAAAAAAAAGAATTCACCAGAATCTTAATACCATCATGTCAAGCTATGAAAACTCCCCAGCTAAGTACATTTCTGAAATATGTGCTAATTTTCTTTGATTCATTTCTTGTTATCTATTTCAATCAGCTCGTGCCATTAATTCAGCAAATGAGGTACAACGGCTTCGCATGGAACAGAAAGGAGCTGAGTGTAGAGGGTGCATGCCTCTAACCCCAGCTACGCGGAGGACTGAGACAGGAAGACTGCAAATCCGAGGTCAGTCTGTCTCAAGATAAGCAAATAAATACAATAAAAGAGGCTAGGGCCGTCGGTATGTCCACGGTGGAGCACTTGCCCAGCATGTGTTCAATCTTTAGTACTAAAAAGAAAAAAAAAAACCTAGAAATCAATTACTCAAGGCATTCTTCTAACATCAAGAAAACTACGCATTAGGTATCCCATTTCCTATCACTGGTACTAGAAAGATAAATTTTTAGGTTTTAAAGATTTTTGACCTAGGTTGGGTGTGGCAGTGTAGGCCTGCAATCCCAGGGGAGGCTGAGGCAGGGGCTTCAAATTCAAGCCCAGCCTGGGCCAGCTACACAGTGAGCTCAAGACCAGCCAAGATATACATACAGTGACTCCTTATGTCAAAAACCAAACCAAAGTAAAGCAAAAAGGCTTTTAAAACTAATACAGCTACAGAAAGTAAGGTACAAAAATTACCCCGTCACAACTGGGAGAGTACTTCAAAGGCAAAGTTCTTGCCTAGCATGTACAAGGCCCTGGGTTCAAGTCTCAGCCTTGTAAAAAAACTCATCAACAACAAAATGATTGCTCCAGTTTTTATGTAAGAAGAAAATAAGGCACAAGGGCCAGCCAAATAGCTTAGCGGATTAAAGTGCCTGTTTAGGCAGACTCAGGGGCCTGGAGTTCGATCCCTGGCCTGAGGTGCCAATCCCACCCCCAGGGGCATGCTGAGCTGGCCATTGAGACTGGGCGTGGTAGTGCACGCCTGTAATCCCAGCACTCGGGAGGCTGTAAACAGGAGGATCGCTACGAGGGCAAGTCTACGAGTGCAGTGAGACCCTGTACACCCTGTCCTAAATACAAAAAAAAAAAAAAAGAAAGAAAGAAAATAAGGGACAGACTAAGGTATGCATGATTTAAGTTTAGATAAGTATAGCTACAGTTAAATTTCGGTTTGTTTTTTCAATAAACAACAGCACTTTTACAAAACAAGGTTGACATCATTAAAAATGAACAGATTAAAATCAAATAATCAGGGCTGGCACCATAGCTCGGTAGGCTGCAGGGTTTGCTACCCAGCACCATAGGCCCCAGCAGCCCCATCCCCGGGTGTGCTGAGCGAGCCACCGAGACCAGGCGTGGTGGCACATGCCTGTAATCCCAGGGCTGGGGAGGCTTAAAACAGGAGAATCACTATGAGTCCGAGCTGCATAGTGAGACCCTGTACCAAATACATTTAAAAAAAAAAAATCAAATAATCTACCTGTTAATGTTTTTTCATTAGGCCCAATCCATAAGTATGTGGGGTCCACTGTTTCCTTACTAGCACGTTGGGAATCCATACAGAGAAGGACTGGACTATTGTGATGTAATTTTACATATATTTTCACTGCAACAAAATTAAATAATGTGTAACTATATTATATATCAAAATTAAGAAAACACTTCTGTCCCAAGGATACTAATTAGTTTTTTTGAATTTCAATATTTTATCTTCTTTTGTTTTTATTATTATTTTTTTGAGACAGCATCTTGCTATGAGGTTCAGGCTAGCCTTGAACTCACTATGTTGTCCAGGCTGGCCTTGAACCGGCAGCAATCCTCCTGCCTCAGCCTCTTGAAAACTGGGACTAAGGACATGAGCCACAATACCTTGGTGTGAATTTCAGCATTTTAATTATTGGTATGATAACATTCAGAGTCTGACATTGTGTGCACACCTGTCATCCCAGCTCTGAGGCTGGGGCAAGAGGACTGTCATGAGTTCAAGGGGAGCCTGGGCTACCTAGTGAGCATAAGGCCAACCTGAACTACATTTAACAAGACCCTGTCTCAAAAAAACAAAACAAAAAGAAACCCAAAATAACATTTAGGATGCTGGCTTGAAGTCCTGTTGCTTTCTTGTTGTTAAAACTCTTAAACTATTCTGGTCATGTTTTTTCAATTTGTGATAATACACTTTATAAAAATTGTACATGACACATTTAGAAGTTCATTTTATTTTTTTATTTTAGGGAAGGGTCTGCAGGGTGTTCAGGGTCTCACTACTAGATTGGACTTCAGCGATCCACCTGTTTACAGCCTCCCAAAAGCTGGCATTACGGGTGTGCGCCACCATGCCCAGTCTCAATCGCTGTTTCAGCGCTCCCCGGGGGTGGGGGCGGCCCAGTAGGCCCGGGGATTGAACCCCTGGCCCCTCCATCTGCTTGCAGGCGCTTTAATACGCTGAGCTATTTGGCCAGCCCTTAAAAGTTCATTTTAATGTGAGGATTCAGAATTTATTCAAACTATAGTCGTTTGAAGAGGTAGTCATGGAGGGGCCAGAGAGATAGCTCAGTAGAATAAACGCTGGCCTGGCAAGCGCAGGGGCCTGAGTTCAATCCACGGCTGGGGGGGGGAGAGAGTGGAATCAATTTAAAGATCTGAGAAGGACTTCAACGTGTTTGAAAAACTATGATTATCCTAAAGGGAAACTTGTCATTTTATTTTAAATTTCCCCTCTCTTGGGAATAATAATTAGATCTAGATGGGGATCAGGGAGGGGGTGGGGTGCCAAATGCCACTATGCACTGGCTTAAAGCAACTGCGGTGTTAATTTTGAGCACAGCCTTAATGGGTGAATAGGTGCAGTCAGGGGAGGGCGAGGGCCGGCGCAGAGAGAGGAACTTCCGGGCCTGGAAAGCGCGCCTGGGGTGGGGCTCGCGGGAGGCAAAGCTGCAGAGATAGCTGGACTCCAGGCACCCTTGCAAGAGGTCTGCGGCGAACTGGGCTGGCTGGATGCGCCTTGCGCCCGTAATGTGAAGTGAAATGAACCTGACACGCAAGTGTAAATATCTCATGGTGTCTCTTATGTGAGAAGCCCAAAATATAAAGACAACAAAAGTAAAAATTTGTCAGGAAGCAGATCTTGTGCAAGCAGTAAGGAGATAAAGAGATGGGGAGAGGGGACGTGAAAAGAATTAAGACGTGGTATATGCCAGCTCCCCACCAAGGCCGAGAGCTCTAAGGCAAGGGTCACGGTCAGCGCGGAACGGTGCCACCTGAGGCCCAGGACATGCCGCTGCCCACCGCGCCCGCTCATCTGAAGGCGTCGCGCGGGCAGCTCCTCATTACCTGGGTGCCCCACCTTGCCGTACACGAGGCCTTGCTCACCGAGCAGGGAGGAGCGCGGCCAGGCACCTGCGGAGCAGAGAAGCCCAGGTCAGACTGGACTGGG
>NW_004524632.1:9053553-9057713 GCF_000260255.1 Octodon degus | reverse complement strand
GGAGGGGGCAGCCCTGGGGCGAGGGGCAGCCCTGGGGGAGCAGGGGCAGCCCTGGGGGCGGAGGGGGCAGCCCTGGGGGGGAGGGGGCAGCCCTGGGGGTGCAGGGGGCAGCCCTAGGGGAGCAGGGGCAGCCTTAGGGGTGCACGGGCAGCCTTAGGGGTGCAGGGTAGACCGGGGGCCGAGGGGACAGTCGTGGGGTCTGGGCCCGGAGAGCCCCACTTCCTGCGAGGTGGCAGAGCACCGCGGTGAGCAGGAGCCACGCTTGCATGGCGGCTCAAGGGGTGGCTTCAGAGGCCTCGACCGCTGGACTCCTTCCCGCCGCAGCCGCGGTCCAACGCCTCGCCATCGCGCCTGTCCACACAGCGAGGCAAACCGCCCGGCGCCAACTCCACTACCGGTCCGCGCTACTGCAGGGGGCGCGACAAGCCGCATTGCGCGTGCGCGCCGCGGGCCTGGGGGGCGGGGCTAGCGCGGCGGCGGGGCTAGCGCGGTGGCCGCTTGGCCGCTTCTGCGCATGCGCGGGCCGCGCTGCGCGCCCTTCGCACCTCCGGCTAGCGCCGTTTTCCCGCGTTGTCCTCAGAGCCGAAGGACCTGGCAGAGCCGGTGGAATGACGCGTGGGCCTCCCGCTCGCGGGCCTTCCTTAGTCCAGGGGGACCTTAAGGGACCTAGGGGAGAACCCCACGGGCTCCAGGGACCCTGATGGGGTAGAGTGGCCAGGAGCCATTGTCGGAGGAGCTGAGGAAGGGGGACGCTTGTGAGAATGTAATTTTTTCTGTTCTTTTTTTTCTTTTGGGGGAGCCGGGGATTGAACTCAGGCCCTTGCGCTTGCCAGGGAAGCGCTTCTTCCCCTGAGCCAACGCCCCGGCCCAGAGAATGTACTTTTCTCACACGTGGAGCGGAGAGCCCAGCGTGGGACTGCCCTACGCCTTGTTCTCGTGACCGTCCGCTGGGCTGTGTCCACAGTCGTTCTCTTACGCGTATTTTCCACCTAACTGTCCGCTTCTGTCCGGAGAATCAAGACCCCAGAGAACCCTTAGGCGCCGGCCCAGAGCCTTCCTCTGGAGAAGAATGTGGAACCTTCACTTCCGGCTCCAGGTGTGAAGGCGTGTGGGGACATCCTTCCGCCGGCAAAACCGACGTGGGCGCAGCGGCGGCTTCGGAAGACGCGCCCGGCTGGAAGGCGGCGGCCCAGGTCGGCTCCGCCCGCGGGGTCGGGCGGGAACGTCAGGGATCGCCGGAGGTCGCGCCGGCGGCGTCGCAGGTCCTTCTGGCCGCTGGTCCCGGGCCGCAAGGCCCTCCGTGTTGCCTCTTTCAACGCTAACCTTCAGGACGACGAGTCCTCAGTAGTGGTTTTGAGTAGGCTGGCTGGTGGAGAACCCAAGGTTCAGACGAGGTGCAGGATGGTTATTTTGGGTGAGATCAACAGTTTTCAGTTTTATTTCCTTTGAGCCGACTCAGTATTTGGACTCTTCTCAGATGGTCCAGGAACAACCTGTGCCAGTAATTTCATTTTTAGTCACTGTTAATTTTACCTACGAAGCGTAAGCTATGAAATGTGACTCAGTGAGTCAGATCTACCCGTTGTCAGTTATCGTATTTATGGTTTAGGCTCAGCTGTTCCCTTCTTAAACCAAAGATCATGAACACATGTAGGTATTCTGTTTAATTCTCTACAGGTTTTACACCCAGTTTTGGTAAAGGTGCATTATTAATTTGATGTTTTATTGAGTTCCTGGTTATGAAATAGTTGATCCTTGTGAAACATGTGTGATAAACTGCCCACTCCCCTGAGAAGAGCCTTAGCCCAATGTGTAGTAGCTGTCTGTTGAGAGGACTATATATTAGTGACTAATAAAAGCTTTTTAAACAAGCTTTTATTTTAGATATACAAGAAAATTGAAGATGGCACAGAATTCTTGCATAGCCCCACGCCCAGTACTTCTGTACTGACATTCTACATTATCATGGGTATTTCTCACAATTAATGAGCTGATATTGACATATTACTATTAAGTAAGATCCATGCAGCATTCCGATTTCTTTAGTTTCTATGCTCCAGGATCCCATCCAGTGTTCCCCATTACACCTGGCTGTCATGTCCCCTTTGGTTCCCCTTGGCTGTGACAGTCTTTCAGAATTATCCTTATTGTACATGTTTGCAGTGCACAATGAGTGCAGCCCTCCCAGGGAGTGGACACGTATACATAACACCTCTTCATTCTTTGTACTTCCCCTCCCCTCTTCTCCCTCCAGCTCTGGGTTCTCAGACTCATTTTTGTTTTTTATGATCTTGACAGTTAATGACAGTTTTGATAACTTTGCCCTGGCCTTAAGTAGTCAAGTAGTTTGTCGAAGACCTCTTGGTTGGAACTTGGCTGGTACTTTTCTCATTATTAGACTAGGATTATGGGTGTTTGAAAGGAGGACCACAAAAATAATAAAGTGACATTCTCATAACATATCCAGTGTACACAAGCATAACCCTGCCTTGTCCCCATGATGTTCACCTTAACCACCTGACTGAGGCAGTGTTGGTCAGATTTCTCCACTATAAAGCCCCCCTCCCATGCTGTACCCTTTGGAAGATGTTACTATGTGCAGCCTACACTGGAGAGTGGAAATGATGCCCATTCTTGACGGTGGAGTAACTGCGGAAGTTATTTGACTCATCTACTTCTCATCTATCCCTTTGGATATCACTTTTTGGAGTCTGAATACTCAGAATTGAACTAAGTACAGAGAAGTAACATTCTACAATTAGCTACAGACAACATTGTAATGGAAAGTAATAAAGGGTTTTTTTTTATAAGTTTAATAACCAAATATCCTCGTACCATCCCTGTGAAAGTTTACAGTTCCTCTTCTGCTACTTTTGATGTGCTATTTTTGCTTTTAGAAACTAACAAACAACAAATTTCCCCTTTCAGTGCTAAAATTAAACCCAGTGTTTAGAATAGTCTCTGAAATTGATAGTATCCTGCAGAAGTCCAGTTCAGAGCTAAAGCGATGGCACTGTGATGCTTTGAGCTTTTTTTTTTTTTTTTTTTTACCAGGGATTGAACTCAGACCCTTGTGCTTGCCAGAGAAGCACTTATTCCACTGAGCCATCTCCCCGCCCCCCAATGCTGTGATCTTAAAGACAATGCAAGTTACTCATTCAAATAGTTTATGACACATATACTACAGTATATATGGTATAGTATTTAGTAATATATAGTATATATTATACACAGACTATATACCAACATACTTTAAAGAAACTTAAATATATTTAGTATATTGCTTACATTGCTTACATACCAATATTCTATTTAAAATAAACCTACATTCATAAAATTTTACTGTGCATGCTTTAATCTCATAGGCTTCTTCTGATAGAGTCCACTGATCCCAAAGCCCCTGGCCTTTAATCTCAAATATGTTTCTATTATACTCATGATATAATTTTATAATAAGGGTGACAGTGGATTATTATTCCACTACTGGCCATTTAACACACTGGGCATGGTCAGGATTCGCCTAAGGAATGCCCCGCAAGCCTTCAGGGTGAGGAAGAGTTGTGCAGTGCCTGCTGGCGCCTCCTTGTCCCGCGCACCCGTGTGGGCTTCGCCTCCGTGAGCCGGGAGGATGCTGGCCAAGCTGCGTCCGCGCGTGTCCGTGAACACTTTCGGGGACGGCGGCCCCTCAGCGCCCTCCCCGGCTCCGCGGTCTTCACTTGCTTTTCTGATGTGCATCTTCCTAAGGGGTCTCAGAGAAGAAGACCAGGAAGTAGGAAAGAACCACACAGAGGGGTAAGTTTGCCAGCAGTGGCAAACCAGCCAGCTCCCAGAAAGGAAAACAAAAGCGAGAGGAGCGCTCCCGAAGTTAAAACGCCGAATGGGTAGGAGCGCCAGCGCGCTTTAGAAGTGTCATTCTGCAAACCTGGACCAAGACCTTTTAACATAGGAAGTGAAAAACCGAGGAAGGGTGAAAAAAAAAAAAAAACAACCCACACGTTACATTTCCGTCCGTGAAGGGAGTTCTCACCGAGGGTGTGCATGGCTCGCACTCCCCGGGCTTGACGCGGAGCCCCGGCCCGGAGCGGGGTGCGCCTGGGCTGCACGCGGCTGCACGCTGCCCTCCCCGCGGCGCTTCCCCGCGCCCCTGCCCGCGGGCGGCT
>NW_004524632.1:9037029-9053453 GCF_000260255.1 Octodon degus | reverse complement strand
CCGACGCCGACCCCGGGACTCCCCGCGCCGGGACTCTCCCGCCAGCTGCGCGCCCAACGCCGGCCCGCCCGCCCGCGACGGCAGAGCACGTGGAGCCGAGCGGCCGCGGCATGGAAGGTGAGCGCCCTGCCCCGCGCCATCTGGCTTTTGTGTCTATTTATTTCTTTTGTCAAAACTCAAGAGGTAGTTTTCAGAGGGTGGCTCGTGCGGGTTCGCGTACATCTGAAAAGGGGTAACTGCGCTCCAGTTCTGTCCCTAATGGGGTGTCAGACACGCTCAGTCTGCAGAGAGAGAATGATTGTGGGGGAGCCCCTGGGGTGGCAACGCAACGGGAGGGAGGATGCTTCTGTTGCTTTTCTTGGGTCTGTGGCCTGGTGTCCGGTGTCCGGTGTCCGCTGGAGTTAGGCTGCCCGGAGTGGCTTGTTTTATGTGAAGAGTGACTGTTTTCTCCCCTAAGGGTAAATGGTGTTGCTCTGAACAGGCACGTTTTGGGGTAGCTGGCGCTTGTAGCGCTCTCAGATGCGATCTTCCCAATGAGCCTTCGTTTTCAGCAATCAGGTTCACACTGAGTCTGTTTGAATTAGTTTGGAAAGTCATCAAACTATCCTTGCTCCACAGAAACGTTGGTGTGTACTTCCTTGGGATACTAAAGAGTCCCACTGGTGTTACAAACCCCCGAGGGGTCTTTTCAACAAGTGTTTCTAAGATCTTGAAAGTGGCAGATGCGTCTCCACCTGGGAGGTGGTGGTAGTTAGAAAAAGAATTTGAGAAACATTCATTCTACAAAGACAGCACTTAACTGAAGTGATAATTTGATAAATGTTGTGAGCCGCAGGGATATTTGCTTTACAATATTGAGAGTCACTCACTGCCATGAACCTTAATCTTTGATAATGTTGGTCCTTGAGTGTATGATGCTATAAAAATATGCTCAGTATTTTGAGACATAAAAATTAAATAAATGGTAACAATTTGTTGTAAAATAACTTAGTGTGACAGTGCAGTCCTGGCTCCTCAGGGCTGCACATGGGCACAGCGAATGGCTTTGTACTGCCTTGACCCACATAAGCATTTTTTTCTCTAAGTAGACTGCCCAACGATAATTCAATGAACAGTATGTATTTATTAAATAGAAGCTTTTAAATGGCCATTGTTGAACAATGTTTGACATGTTTTCTCTTGTGAAAAACTTTATGCTTTTAAAAAATATTATCAGGGTTTTAAAATTTGTACTTTAAGTTTGTAATTTGAACAGGAAAAAGTTGGGTTGCTATTAACTGTAAGAAAATACTTCTTAACAAAATCTCATGCTTTATTATATATTTAGGGGTTTTGTTGTTGTTGTTGGTACTGGGTATTGAACTCAGGACCTTGCACTAGCCTGGCAGGTGCTTATACTGCTGAGCTATCTCCCCGACCATGCTTTATTATAAATGCATGGTTTTTGTGAAGTTATAAATCAACATTCCAACACTGTTTTTCCTACTCTTGCCCATCTCACTTACCAAGAGTAATGTACGGAATCAAATGAATCCGTAGACACTGGAGTGGTTCTTTGTAAATGTCATTACCAGATTCACTAATTAAATGTGGAATAAAGAAACCAAAGTGAACAGGGTCCTTGAGGCTGTTGGTGTCCTAACAGACCGGGGGAAAGCCTGGTGGAGGTGCCCTGAGGAAGAAAGGGGACAGACTGGTGCACTGAATTCTGAGAGGACAGTAAGAGGAAGGAGATGGAATATAGGCCATAGGCCAGTGGGTTTAAAAAGTTGTAAGTTTAGATTACTAAATTAAATTCATAAGTCCATAAGGATAGATGGGTGATATTAGTGTGTTTAATGCAAAAACTTAAGCATTTAAGTTTTTTTAAAGGTTGATGAAGTGTTTGGCTATTTTCACATCAGATCTTTAGGGCGCAGCATGTAATGTAGTAATAACTCGTTCATTACAGCCATTCGAAAGGCACTAATCTCACCCTCATTTTTGATATTTAAAATATTTTATATCATCTTGGTATCTTGATCTCAATGTAGGATGGGGATTTGACCTGCAGTAAACATGCGTTTGGCAATGTAAGAAAAGAGGAGACTAGGAAATACCTTTATTTTCTGCTATCTTTGGGATTAAATTAATATACCGCAGTTTACTGTTGTGAAATACCAGACTGCATTGTCAGTGGTTCTTTCAGTACATAAAATCATTTTTTCATTCATTTATCTTTTCATTCCTAAGCAGGTGTTTTTTGAGACTTTCTTTGTGTAAAGATGTTGGGTGAAATAAGCTTTGAAGTAGAAATCTTGTCATATAAAAATGAGGAGAGCTAATGCATGGAGTAATCAAAAGTTACAGATTTTTAGTTTTCTCACAATCTCACTAAATATTTCATGTCTAAAGACTCTTCGCATGCCATTATGTTTTATTATTTGATTATAATAATGTCTTCTGTCTCTGATACGGTTGGGAAATCAAATGGCTTACAAAGAATTCCACAACCACGGGTTTTGTATTTAATATAAAAATCTTTAATTTTAACAGTATTGGGTAGAGGTCTAAGTCTATGTATTACACAGCCTCCCGGCTAACCGACACAGCACATAAGAAATAACATTTATCTCAGTGGCTCTGGGTTATTATCTTACCAGGAAATGTATTGTTCTGCAGTTTGTTCTCATAGAGAGTTTTAAGCTGAGCAGAACTGAATGCCCTGTACTAAGTCATCCTGGGTTATTGTGTCTGCCTCTCTTTTTCCTCCCCTGGGGTGGAATCACACTCAGGACCTGGGCCAGGCACGTTGCTAGACCCACTGAGCTAACTCCCTGCCCAGGCTTGGCTCCTGCTGACGTGGCTCCTGCTTCTCGGCGTGGATTTCGCCGCAGCCATTTTCCACTTTGCGGTCCCTTTCCCTGTGCCAGGGGGTTGGTGTGCATTTGGTCGCTGTTATGAGTGTGTGCAGATTGAGATGCAGCCCACTGTAAAGCAAACAGGCACAGAAAGGCGCTGCGGCCCTGGTGGGCGGCCTGTGAGCCTGTGTCCCACATGTCACTCGCACTTCCATGCCCGCGCTGACAGCATTTCCACCGCGTTCTCACCTGGCTCCCCTGGTCACCTGCAGGCGTGTGGTCGCGTCATCACCAGACAGCCTGTGTGGATGCGCCTCCGCGGCCTTCCCCCGGCCTTCTGGGGGCGGCCCTGCCTGGCCTCTCCCCTCCGCCCCCTGGGCCAGAGTCTGCCCCTGTGTGTGCCCAGAGCCAGGATGGTGCCTGGCTCCCAGAAGGCGCCCGGAGCCTGGTTGTGCACTCGGTTAAGAACATAGTGATTAAAAATAATTTCATTATCTTTATTATGATGCATTTTATTTGAATAACTTTTGCCAAGAGATTAATGCTGATAGTTTTTTTTTTCTAAACCTCTAATTTTAAAAGTAGTTAGATGGTATTACTGAAAAAGAAGCTTAGAAAACAAAAGTATTGTTGAGATTTTGTCGGGTTTTCACTTATAACCAATCTTACCTATTAAATTTACATAAGCAGATTTAGGTATTCTGTATTAGTCCTTGAACACAAACCAGTAAGTCCGTGAACATGGCACTTGATGGTGCCAAGAAATCACCATCAAGTGGTCCAGATATACTTTTTAAACATGAATCATTCCTAATCCAAAAATTCCAAATCTGAAATGCCTAAAAATCTAGACAAGATGCCATATGTGAAAAATGTCTTGTCTGACCTCATATGAGTGGTCACCATCAGAATGTGGGGACTCCTACAGTGCTGTATAAAATTACCTCTGTCTGTGGATTAATAAAAGAGCTTCATGTTTACACTTAGGTCTCCTCTCTCTGTCTCTGTCTCTGTCTGTCTCTGTCTGTCTCTGTCTCTGTCTCTGTCTCTCTCTGTCTCTCTCTCTCTCTCTCTCTCTTTGATATGTGTATGTCACAAAGATATTAAAAAATTTTTTAAGCATCTGTACTCTGAAACAGTTCAGGTTCCAAACATTTTGGAGCAGGAACATTTGGCATTGGAATTGGTTTGTTTTGCTGATTAATTTGTCAGAAGTGATGTTAAAGGCTTACTATTAGCAGCAATTGGGGTGTTAGCTAAAGCCAGTGTGACAAATACCACCATCTTCTTCTAATGCAATATTGACTCTGCTGTGGAAAATTAACACAGCGCATTCTAATTTTGGGATTTCTCTTAAAATTTTGGTACATTTTTAATTTCAGTGGTGTACTGCAACTTCCGATAATAAAATTATTTGGGGGATTTTAATTTACCCAATGCTGTTTATTTTTTGTGTATTCTGTGTATTAGTACATGTTTGCAGTGTATTAGTACATGTTTGCAGTGCACCCTGACTGTACGCAGCGTGGGGAGTTCGTGGGTGTGAGTAACAGAGTTTAATTCTGTTTGCTTCCTTTGCTTTCCTCACCCCATCCCTGCACCTCCTGGCTCCCTCCCTACTTGCGAAAAGGGTTTCTCTCCTTGTTTCCTGTTCCCTAACTTATATATTTTCCTCTTTACATTGTTTACTCTTTGGGTTTCTCATGTAAGAGAAACCGTGCATTATTTAGGCTTGAGTGATTTATTTCACTGGATGCTGTGGTCTCGGGGTTCATCCCATCACAGATATTTCCAAGAAGCCAATTTTTGGATTCTTAGGCCATCACAGGAATTTCAGTCTGTTGGGGAAGTGATGTCTAGTTGAGAGATTATTAACTTGCCAGAAAATTTGCTACCTCGGAATAATTTTCCTGTAAGAGTGGCTGTTCAGAATCTGTGGATGTGAATAAAAGGTCACCTTCACCAGCTGACGAACATTGTTTCCAGATAGGGAGTAGTTACCTCGATGGACAATAGCTCCTGCCTGAAAGCGGAAAGGAACCAGTGTTCATAATGTTCACAGCGAATCACTTTTGCTGCCATCTGCTTCCGTCTCCGAAGCTAAGAAACCACTTGACCCCAGTTTCTAGCCCTCATTAATCGTCAATCAGGTGCTTGCACTCAGGGTAGAGGATTTCACAAATGTGTTTCTGGGCCCAACTTGATTTAAATGGCTTTTTGTTTTTCTGTGGCACCTGGGATTGAACTTGGGACCTGGGACTTGTGAGGCAGCTGCTTGTGCTGCTGAGCTATCTCCCTGGCCCTTGATTTAAATTTCATTTGATTTTCACTTAGCATCCCAAATTTTGATCCATTGAAGACAATTAAGTATAAACTTATCTTTGACCTCAACACAGCAATTTTTGCTCATTCTAAAAATACTAAACCACTGAGAATGTGGCTTCAGTAGGATTGCGGCGCACTGGGCTTTCTGCTCATGCAAAGTCATTTAAGTCACAATGTTGCTCCTCTTGTACTCCCCGTGTAACTGGGTACCCATCCAAGCTTGGCTGAGGTAACAGTGCGGTGGTAACCTGCTCACCAACACGAGCGTGGTACATCATGACTATATATTATAAAGCTCTTAAATGCTTAATCTTACGATACTTTAGTTATTTGTCTGAATTTTATGTTCAGAATCAAAGAATGTGAATGTTCAATGCTTTTAGTGATTCCACTTTCAAACATAACTTACCTTTCTTTTTTGAGTGCCTAGGAATTGGCTAATTAAAAATTATTTTAGGGTTTAGGGTGTGGCTCAGTGGGGAGCACTTGCCTAGCATGCATGAGGCTCTGGGTTTGATCCCCAGCACCTTAAAAAGAATCCTTCTGAAATAATGAAGTGAAATACCCACAAATGGGCATAGTTTTTCATATGTTTATATCTTCAATTTCTATTTTGGTAAGACAAAATACAGAAATTATTAGTGTTCAAACTAATGGATAAGGCTGCAATTTTAAGCCATAACTTGAGGTTTCTAGCTTTGTTTTTAGCTTTTGTTTTAAAAGTCTTTTTTGGGAAAAAGAAAGAAAGAAAGAAAGAAAGAAAGAAAGAAAGAAAGAAAGAAAGAAAGGCTAGCCAAATAGCTCAGCCCTTAAAGCCCCTGCAAGCAGGCTCAGCGGCTGGAGGTTCAATCCCCAGGGCCTGCGGAGCTGGCCCCGCCCCTGGGGCGATTGAGACTGGATGTGGTGGCGTGCACCTGTAATCCCAGCTCTTGGGAGGCCGTAAACAGGACAATCACTACGAGTCCAATCTAGTCGTGAGACCCTGCATACCCTGTAGACCCTTCCCCCCCAAAAAAAAAACCCTTTTTGTTCTCATAGTTTAACTTCTTACTAATTACTATGCATTCAAAATCATTACTGTACATTACTGATATTACTTAGATATATTACTAAGATATCTCTTGTACTTAATATTACTTAGTATATTACTAAGATACCTCTTGATCTGTTTTTTAGTTGTAATCCATTTATGATTTCTCTTATAAAAAGCAAAATGCTTTTTAAAAAAGGTTTAACCTTACTAGTATTGAAACAGATGCTTTTGGGCCAGGGAGCTAGCTCAGTGGCATAAGCACATTCCTGGCAGCACAAGGTCATGAGTTCAATCCCTGGTACTGCAAAAAAAAAAAAAAAAAAAGGAAAAAAAAAAAAGAAAGAAAAGAAAAGAAACAGTTGCTTTCCTACTAAACAGACTTGGAAAGTCAATAATGGCTAAGATTCAGCAAGTTCTGTAGAAATTACAGCTTTCAGAAATTAAGCCCGTGGTCTCTAGACCTAAACAACTTCCTTAGCTACACGAAGCGCCTCGCTCTCTCTATTTTGGTACTGTGGATGCTACCCTATCCTCATTCAGACTTGGAGAAACAGACGGGCCATGAGCTTCCAAGACATAATGCGTCTAAGGTGATCGCGTGCAGGGCACCAGGAGAGAGAAATTATTTACAACTGCCATACATCACGGGTCCCCTCTGTCTTCAGGCTGCGACCCATCTCAGGAGAACAAGAGGGTTGACTGACCAAACTAACCGAAGCTTTTTTGTTTGCTATTGTTTAAAATAAAAAGTATTTTTTAAAAACCATGAAAAACAAAACTCTTATCTTAAGGGAGACTATTTTTTATGAGTAGATTTAAGAATTAGGATGCTATGGCATTTTAACATTTTTCATGTATTCTAAAAGTAAAATTGTGAATTTGACCAACAAGAATTCAATGGGAAGTCAACCCTCGGCAAGTCTGAATATAACCAGCTCGGAGCGACTCCTTGTGAATTACTCTGAAAGAACATAGTAACACATAATGATGTATAGATGTTACAGTTTCTATAAAGATTTAAGTAGGAAAATGCATGTGAAACACCTAGCTCAGCTCCTCTGGGGTGCAGCCCCAGCAGCTCGGCCTGCGCACCTCCAGGCCAGGACTCTGGGGCTTTCCCAAGGCCTCCGCAGTTAGCCGTGGCGAGCACTGCTGTTGCTGCCTCTAACCCAAAACGCTGGAACATTGTAATAAGGACTCTAATGTGGGGAGGGTGGTGCAGTTTGCATAATAGGACAAATACGATGGAACAAACTGGTACTGACGTTCACGCAGTACCTGTAGCTCGTGCAGTTACGATCCAGGCAGTGATGTTTGATTACTGTGCGGTGGACCCGGGATCTTCCCCTGTGGGTCTCACGGCTGGCCAGGAGTCGGGCTTAGCCGCGAGGAAGAGCGGGAGAAAACTTGACCTTAGCGATGGGCCTAAATCTTACGTGGGAAGCGCAGGTGTGGCGCTGGGGGGCGTGGCGGGGGAGCAAGGCGCACTGCCGGCCCTGCGTTTCCTCGGGTCAGAGATCAGCGCTCGTGGCCACCCCGGAGCCCTGTGGTTCCACAGAACGCGTTTGGAAGACCGCTGATTCAGAGCGCCATGCAATTTTTCCTACGGGGAAGCGTGCAGGCGGAGTTGCATGTCGCTGTCCTGGGACCGTTGCTGTCAGGATGCTGTACCTCCGCTGTCAGGCTAACACCCTGTTCCGACGTGGCAGGTGCTTCTGAGCGGGGGTGTCCAGGCTTCAGCGCACCTTTGCGCTGGCGTCCGCAGTCCTCCGAGGTCGCGCTGGGCCGGCAGCGTTCCCTGAGCACGCACTGCCTTTCCTCACGCTCCGTGTTCCTAACGCTGCTGCTCCAACTGAACAAATCCAGAAATGAACTCATTCTCTGCAGCTCATACAAACGCTTGCTGGCTTCTTAACACTTTTTTTTTTTTTCTTTTTGACACTGTTAATAGGACAGATGCGCAGGACAGTCGCCACCTGTCCTGGTAGTATAACAGCGGCTCAGTCACCGTGGCTGAAATCCTCGTGCCTGCCTTGTGTTCCGTTCCAGTGCTGCAGCCTGCAGGAATCGAGCTCTTATTCTTTGCTGAAACTTCCTGATCTTGGGTTCTGCCTCACGCCTTGTAAATTCTCAGGCCATTTATCTTTGCGTGGGTTTAAAACACTGTGATGTGTTTAGAACTGTAACAGCCATGTAACTTGAAAAGGATGCGTTCCTCACTCCAGGGCTACCTGCGTTTCCTGTGTGGTGCAGCCTGTGTCCTTCCGAAGTTAGGTGTCTTGCTCGTGGTGACTCCACAAATGCATTTGACTACTTTATTGTTGTTTGAATACAGGCTATATATTTTTGAATATAGACTATCATTTCACCTTTACATTACAGTTGGGGTCTTATTTTTTTAATAGAAAACATATGTATGAATAGGCAATATTTAATTAACAATAGTAAAATAGGTCTTATATTTTTTCTAAAAGAGACCACTGAGCCTTGGCAAGTTTGAGAACCAATCTTCTAAAGAAACAGGAGTGAGGCCGGCCAGTTAGCTCAGCGGACTAAAGCGCCTGCGCAGGCACAGCGCCGGGCCGGGTTCCGTCCCCCTACGCCGTGCGGCCCGCCCCCGGGGAACGCGGAGGCGGTGATTGAGACTGGGCTTGGTGGCGCGTACCCACGCAGGAGAATCACTATGAGTCCGATCT
This sequence comes from Octodon degus, assembly GCF_000260255.1. NCBI lineage: Eukaryota > Metazoa > Chordata > Mammalia > Rodentia > Octodontidae > Octodon > Octodon degus. The sequence goes on along the minus strand of NW_004524632.1, from coordinate 9,044,559 downwards.
GCTTAGTGAGACCCTGTACCAAATACATTAAAAATTAATTAATTAATTAATTAAAAAAATAAGTTCCCCAGCATGCCCAGGGAATTCTTGTTCAGGCTAAAGTTTGACAGGCACTGCCCAGGTCTGCGCAGCGGCAGCGGAGCCCATGTCCTTGCCCCTGGCATTTGCTTTATTAGAGCTGGGCGTCTTCATGTAGGCATCTAGCTTAGCTTATGTTTCTGTTTGTGCTGATTTTTTTTTTTTTTTTTTTTTTTGGTAGCAGAAATCAAACTCAGGATCTCATGCTTGCCAGGCAAGTGCTGTGTCCCTGAGCTAAATCCTTGCTCCTTGCCAGGGAGATAACTCAGCAGCGTAAGTGCCTGCCTGGTGAGCACAAAGTCCTGAGTTCAATCCCTAGTTAACAACAACAACAATAACAATAACACATTAAATAAATAAATCCCCATCCCATCAAACGCTGATTTTAAAAGACAGCCAGACAGTGAAAGCTTTAGAGCATTTCTTTTTAAAATGTATTTGGTACAGGGCCCCTCTATGCGCTCGGACTCATAGTGGTCCTCCTGTTTTTGGCCTCCCCAGCACTGGGATTACAGGCGTGCACCATCACACCTGGTCTTACAACATTTCCTTCGTACTAATCTTGAATGCAACATTCAACACACACTATAATTCAAAAGTCAGAAGTCTTTATTATTCATATTCAATCAGTGATTTCTCTGCCCCATATAGGCAGAACTGTTGTCGGGACAGTGATAAGCAGGACAGACAGGGCCTTGGTCCTGGTGGAATTCAGTCAGGTAATGAAGACCGATCAGAAATCAAGCAATAACAGTTAAATTAATTGAAATTATTGTCTTAGGTACTTTTCTTACTGCTGAGACAAAATGCCCGACATTCAAAGTTCAAGGAAGAAAGGTTTGTTCGCAGTTTGTAGAGATTGTAGTCCCTGATCAGCCGGTTCCAGGGCATGGCGGAGGCAGCTCATGGTGGGCAGCAGGCAGCAGGCAGCAGGCAGCAATTGACAAGGGCGACCGCCTTCTGTCCCTCACACCCCATCAGGCCGCACACCCTTAGGGCAGCAGCACTCACACCCCTAATCCTACCCTGGAGTTGTGACCCAGCTTCATCCTGTTGCAGCCCGGATGAAGAGCCTGGACCTGCTAGAGACAGTCAGATGAGGGAGTAAAGTGTGGCAGCTGCCTCGTCCTGCAGTTTGGACAGCAGATCCGGACCCAGCACGGACTCAGTGTCTTCAGTTTATCATCTTGGCCCTGGGACACTATTCTGGTCCCAGAGAAGGCTTCACATTAACTGGGACACACACCAGGCACAGCACCAAGATTTTCTGTATATAAGCTTAAAACCAAATAGACCCATTTGCTGGACCAGCAGTCCAGACTTCCTGACCCCGCTCTTCTTTCTTTCCATTCCGTGCTCCCTCTACCCTGATCCCCTCTGCAAGGGCTAGACCCCCGCATCATGCAGCCATGTCCAAAGAGCCCAGGTAGGACTGCATGAAGCTTTGGGGGACAGCTGGGTGCAAGCTGCAGCCATCATGCTTAGTGCTGTGAAGGGAGTATAAGGGAATGCTCGTGTGGAAAATAAAGCACAAAGGGGAGGCGGTGCGGCCAGAGATAGGAGTCTGGGTGTCTTCAGCACCATGGTGATCTTTAAAGCCAAGAGATGAGTGGACTCACCTGAGGAGAGACATGGTGAGCGAAAGAGACTCAAGATACCGCCCCAAAAGGGCCGAGGAGACAGCTCAGTGGCGCGAGTGACTGCCCCGTGAGCCCAAGGTCCTGAGTTTGATTCCTGCTACCAGAATAAAGAAGAAGAGTCTTCATGAAGGAGGGGTGGTCTGCTATGTGGAATGTAGCTAGGAATCAGGCAGGACAAGGACAAGAGTGTGGCGTGGCTTTGGCCCCGGAAAGCTTGCTGCTGACTTTGCCGGAGGTGTTGTCTGTGGGGTGACAAGGAAGGAAACCTGACGAAAGAGGTTCGAGTGGAAATAGGAATTGAAGCAGAAGTTTTGAAAATAGACCATTTTTTAGAAGTTTATCTATAAGGCGAAGAAAAGAGTGGGCTGTTACTGGAGGGAAAAGTAGACCAAGCAGTTTTTAAAGCTGTATTTGGAGTTTGTGTCTGTATTTTTGTTTTCTCTAGATGAATGACATTTATACTACATGTAGCCTAAATTTATTGAAAAAAAAACATCAAAATTAGAACAGATTTTGAAGTTCCAGTTCTCAGGGAGGTCTGGGAGTTAGTTACATCGTTACAAATATTTTCTTTTTTAAAAAATTTATTTATTTATTTATTTGTGGGGGGGGGGCCAGCTCAGCCCACTAGGGGGGGGGGCTGGCTGGCATGTGGTGCTGGGGGATTGAACCACTGTCCCTGTGCTTTGCTAAGCTTGTTCTAAGTAGGTGCTTTAGACCACTGAGCCATCTCACCAGCCCCCGCTACAAATATTTTCATATTTAGTTAGCATTTACATAGAGTTAGTTACTATAACAAAATACTTGAGGCTGGCTACTTACAAAACGAGGTTGGGCTGGGTGTAGTGGTGCAGGGGGATGGCCGCAGGTTGGAGGCCAGCTTGACTGCATAGTGACTTCAAGGTCGGTCTGGGCTGGAAGAGCAACCCTGTCTCAAAACGCTAAACAAACAAACAAACAAAAAAAGAGGTTGTTTTTGTTTTTGTCTCTGGGGACCAAGTCCAGGCCCCAAGCCCTTCCTGGGAAGTGTTCTCCCTGGTGCCACACACCAAGCCCTTCTGTATGTGCAGTAGGGCTTTGTGAGGTCGCCCAGGTGTCCCTAGCCTTGCCATCCTCTTGGCTTAGCCCTCGAAGTGACCAGGAGTGCAGGCGTGCACTACGCCCTGGCAAGAGGCTTCTTTAGCTGTAGTTTTGGAGGTTCAGAACCACGGGCAGCCCTGCTGATGTGTTCTCTGGTGAGGGTGGTGAGGGCCACACGTCATGCTAGAGGGAGAGTCCTGTCTCAGGCCGGGAAGCAGAAGGGATCAATGGACAGGGGAGCTTTTCAATGTTTTTTAGTGCTTTGATAAACCTCAGGACCTGCCAGAGGCTGCAGGACAGCCGCCTTAATCTCTTCTCAGGGCCGTGCGCTCCACGACCCAAGGACCTTTCCTGAGGCGCCACCTTGCAAAGGTGCCATCACCTCCCAGTACCTCCACCCTGAGGACTGAGCTCCCTGCACCCCTGGGGTATTCAGGCACATCCAAAGCACAGTAGCGAGTACGTCAGCGTCCTTGCTATGGGAATCTTTGAGCTACCCGGACCCCATGAGCTGGGCCCGTGATGTAGATATAAGAAAGATTCTGAAGTAGAACCAGGAGAACGCTTGGTTTTCTGTGTTCTTTGAGAAAATGAGACGATGGTGCTGTAATTGCATTTCACAATTTAAAAAAACTTTTTATTTCTTTTTTTTTTTTTTTTGTGGAACTGGGGATTGAACTCAGGTCCCTGAACTTTCCAGGCAAACGCTTATTCCACTGAGCCATCTCCCGGCTCAACTTTTTATTTCTTAAAGAGAGTACAAAATAGAAAAACAAAAAAATTACAAGTGATGCAGAATTTCACTTAACAAAATAATATGAATTTCACAGTATTAGTTATAATGCGTAGTGCTTTCTTCCAACCAGTTGCTCATATTACCAGATATATATATGAAAAATTGGAAGAACAAAGAAATGTATAAGACATTCAGCAGAGAAAAAGTACTAAAAATTGAAACATGGAGACAAAATAAGCATTATGTGCTTTTTGCCGTAGACTAGCAGAAATGCACGGTACAGTTGCCCAAACCATCCTGCTTACATACGTAGATAAATCTCCTTTCCCCACTCCCTCTCCTGTCCTCCTCCACAAGGAAAGTAACTCTTTCCTTTTGAATAAGTTCATTCCCTTTTCCCAGTGTCTGTTGTACCTTTCAGATTCCATTTTTTCTTTCAGGTTCTCACACTAAGGAGACAATACGATGTTTGCACATGCGGGTCTGATTTATTTCTCTTAAGAGTATGTTCTCTAGCAGCATCCATTTACTGACAAAGGCCTCAAATTTATCCTGTTTGATAGCTGAATAACACTCCATTGTGTAAAAAATATCACGTCTTCTTTATCCAGTCTTCAGTTGTTGGGCATCAGGGCTGTTTCTAGGATTTAGCGGTGACAAATTGTGCTGCTATAAACACGGCTGCACATATATCACTGTGCTATGATGTTTTCAGTTCTTCTGGAAAAATGCCCAGGAGGGGAATAGCTGGCTTGAATGGGACCGCCAGTCCAGGCTTTTTAAGGACTCCACACTGCTTTCCATAGTGGCTGTACCTGCCCACACTCCCACCAACAACTGAGAGGCGTTCCTTTTGCTCCACAGCCCCTCCAGCATTTGTTATTGGCTGACTTATTGATGTTAGCCTTTTTTTCCGGGGTTATTTTTTAATTTACATCTCTCAAATGACCAGTGATGTTGAAAATTTTTTCATATACTTATTTGCATTTTATTCCATAGACTTTAAAAAAAAATTTAAATCCAACAAGTACAATAAAGTACATGTCTATGTCCATAGATTGATTTCTTAAAACTTATATACAAGACAATAAGCATTTATAGCACCTCAGAAGGTTTCTCTGTACCCACTTACAGTTAATTTTATTTGTTTTTTAAAGAGAAAAGGATAGTTAAAAAAATAGAAACAATATAGAATTTCACAAAACAAAATAATAGACATTGAACAATTGTTGTTATAGTGTATATTATTGTCTTCAAATTAGTTTTTCAGATTACAAGATATAAGCATACAAAATTGGCAGAAAATTAAAAAGGAGAAAAAAAATTAAGCATTGACTGCTTCTTTCAATACACCAGCAGAAATCAGCAGTATATAGCTTTTTTTTTTTTTTTTTTTTGTGGAACCGGGGATTGAACTCAGGCCCTTGCGCTTGCCAGGGAAGTGCTTATTCCACTGAGCCATCTCCCCAGCCCTATATATAGCTATTTTTATATGGATTGATTTATTTGTGTTGCTGAACTTGGGGTTGAACCCAGGGCCCTGCTCATGTTCAGTGAGAGGTCCATCACTGGACTTCCTGTTTTACTATACTTTATTTCGAGAGAGAGTCTTGGTAAGTTTCCTGGGCCGGTCTTGAACTTCTAATCCTTTTTCCTCAGCCTCCCAGGTTTGGGACTATGTGTGAAGCACCACACCCAGAAATCATTTATAATTAGCATCCCCATTTGCTCCCAGCTAAGTCCTCTTCAGACTTGTGTCATCATAGACAGTTTCCATGTTCCTGAAGTTCACATCGGTGGAGTCATACAGCCCATGCTTTCCATGTGTGCCTGGCTTCTCTGTCCATGTTATACTTCCTACTAGCTTAATTTCTTTTATTGTTCAATAGTGTAAAACCACATCCTGTGCATCTACTCTTGATGGGCATCTGATTGTTTCTAGCGTGTGGCTGTGTCACAAGTATCCCCCCGTTGAGCCCCTTGAGCTAGTGCTTGTGGGCCAGAACAGGCGTGCGTCCAGCCGTGGTGCATCCTGCAAGTGATTTCTGAAGCGGCTCTGTGGGCTGGCTGGATGTCCCACAACTCACGTCTGAGAACAGCTTCGATCCACCTCTTGCCAACCCATATGACTGTCAGTCTTTCAAACTTTAGCTCATCTGCTGGGTACACTAAGCAGTAGTAGGTTTTGTGTGTGTGTGTGTGTGTGTGTGTGTGTGTGTGTGTGTGTGTGTTGTTCTTAATGTATTTGGCATGGGGCCTCACTATGCAGCTCAGACTTGGAGTGATTCTCCTGTTTTCAGCCTCCCTAGCGCTGCGATTATAGGCTTGCACCACCACGCCTGTACTCGGTGGCTGGCTCAGCGCTGCCGGCATCAGGGCCACTGACATGTGGTGCCGGGACTCAACCTGGTCCCTGCGCTTGCCCAAGCAGGCGCTCAGTCTGCTGAGCTGTCTTGCTGGCCCAAAGTATACTTTTTGCTGGAGACTGAATTCAGGGCTCTCAGCCTCACACTGAGCTACATCCTTAGCCCTGTTTTATTTTTACTTTGAGGCTGGCTTTTTATAAGTTGCTAAGTTGATTAGGCTGGGCTCACACTTTTGCCCCTCCTGCCTCAGCCTCCCAAAGTGCTGTGATTGTAGGTGTATGCCCAGCTGTTTTCATTGTGGTGGTTTGTGTTTCAGTTTTCCTTTTCCACAACCAGCACCAATACGGTCTTAGGCAATGCAGGTATTTGAGATTAACTGAACCAAAGATCTCTTCTCGCCCTGGCCTCCTAAAGTCTATGCTCTGCCAGGTATGGTGGTGCACACCTGTCATCCCAGCACTTGGGAGGCTGAGTCAGGAGGATCGTTATGAGTCTGAGGCCAGCCTGGGCTACATATTGAGTTCACAACAAGGCTGGACTGCACAGTAAGATCCTGCCTCAAATAACAAAAAATAAATAAATAAATTCTATCATCTATATAGGAAGATATTCAAAGGCATTATTTAAGTTCTTTGACAGAATAGGGAATTGGAGAGGAATCCTGCTTTTCTTAGTACAGCACTAACATTGTATTAGTGACATTTGCATTCATATTTTTGTCATTCGCTCTTTAGTCTGAATTATAGTGAAAATTTTAAGTCTAGGAGATGAAAAAAATTCATCGTGCTACTGGGCAAGTGGCAGATGCTACATTTATTTTTCTCTCTCTCCCCTCTCTCCTTGCCTTTCTTCCTCCCTTGTCCTTTCCTCCCTCCCTCCCTTTCTTCCCTGAGGACTGAACCCGAAGCACCTGAGCCCCTCTTTCAATTTTGCTATTGAGTCTGGGTCTCACAAGGTTTCCCATCCTGCCTCGAACTTGGTGATCCTCGTGCGTCGAGCTCACAGTAACTGGAGTTTCCAAGTGCACCGCCACGCCGGGTCTGAGGAAGGACCGCGTGCGGACCAAACGGCCCCCACGGCAGCCCTGGGCACGGCCAGGGAACGGGGCTGTGCCGCCTCTCAGACAGCCCATCCTCTGGGATCCCTGAAGCTGACCTGGGGCCTGAGCGGAATCTTAGGAGCCTGAGTGCAGCCGCTTTTGAGGGAGAAAAGATTTTTTCTTTCTTTCCACTAGAATTTCTCTGGAATGAAAGCAGTCACTTAAGAATTATCAGAAATGTTGAGCAGAGGGCCGACCAAATAGCTCAACGGACTAAAGCGCCTGCAAGCAGGCACAGGAGTCGGGAGTTCAATCCTGGGACTGCTGTGCCAGCCCCGCCCGCGGGGCGCGTTGAGACGGGATTGAGACTGGGCGTGGTGGCGTGCGCCTGTAATCCCAGCTCTGGGAGGCTGAAAACAGGAGGATCACTACAAGTCCATCTAGTAGTGAGACCCTGAACACCCTGTAGACCTTTCCCTAAAATACAAAAAATAAAATAAGGGGGCCTGGCCCTAGCTCAGGCCTTTAAGTGGCTGCTTCCACAAAGCTGTCAGCCTCAGGTTGCTGGAGTTCGAACCTCACAACTCTCCC
>NW_004524632.1:9034412-9036929 GCF_000260255.1 Octodon degus | reverse complement strand
GTCACCTTAACAATAAGTGACAGGAAAAAAAAAATCAAAAAATCAAAAAATAAAATAAAATAAATGTTGAGCAGAGAATGGAGAGCAAGGGTCGATGCAGGGAGCGCGGTGCTGCGCAGGGGAAGGAGGGTCTGGCAGCGCGCAGGTCCGCGCCAACCTCTGCGGCCTCAGGGGAGTGACGGGACTCAGTCTCACAGAAAGGGGCTCCTGGCAGTAGCCAGGCAGGACTGTCCCTGGTGGCAACCAAGTGCCACTGGGGGGATTTTCAGAAATTGTAGGGGAGGTTCCTTTGTCCACTTATGGCCCCAGGATTAACGTTGGAACTGCCCATTTCCAAAGACTTCATTGAAAGTAGATATTTTATATATGAGAAACTTTTAAAAGAAGAGGCTGAGGGGTCAGGAGTCGGTCTACTGTGATGAAGAGGAAAGAATGCGGTCCTCGGAGGCAGCTTCTGGCCCCGCTTGGGCTCCCACCACTGGCCGCAGACAGCGGTACAAGATTCCTCCTGAAATTCGCATCTCGGCTTTCAGCGTCTCCCTTTCCCCTGAGAAAATAGACCAGGAAGTGGAAATCTAATCTCTGAAACTAAGGGAACTTTGTTATCTGGTATTCTTAATTGGTTGGCAATTTTTAATAGTATAATAAGAGCAACTTGGTAAGTTTTTCAGTAAAAAATATGGCTACAAATTGTGTTGCCGATGTAAGCATTTGGTTTTGTTCATAAATTAATTTATATTAGAGCTAGGAGTAGAACACTCACGTGTGCGCTTCCAGTGAACTCTGTTAACCAGACTCCTGCCGTTGGCAAGTTTAAAATTTGTAATTTGCCCCCTCTCATTGTGCACTGCGTGAGATTTGCCAGAGTGAATCTCGAGGAGAAGCTTGAAAATACTAACAAGACAACTTTTTAAAATGTCATCTCTGTCACTGAAAACAGACTAAAAAAAAAGAAAAGAAAAATAAAACACTCTATAAAGGGATAAAAGCAAATTTGTAGTTTTCACCGGCCCGTGAGATGAAGACTCATTTTCCATATAAATAGAAAACAAAAAACAAAAAGCAGATTGATAGCAGTGCAATGGAAACTACTCCTAGCTCTAATATAAATTAATCTATGAACAAAACCAAATGCTTACATCGGCAACACAATTGGTAGCCATATTTTTACTGAAAATGCAATGAAAACCCGAGTTTTCATTCATCCAATGAAAACTCGGAAGAAACAGCCTTTAACACTTACTGTCCCGTGCATTTGTCAGCTGACTCAGTAATAGCAGTAATGCCCATGGCAGGATTTGGGATTTAAGAGGGAAGCTGTTAGCCAAAATAAACCTCTCCTCCCTGAAACAAACAAACGAACAAAAAGCAGCGTGCTAATGGAAGATGCTTATGACGTAATTGAGCCTTCTGGCCTGTTAAGGGCAGTGGGCCAGCGAGATAGCTCAGCGGACTAAAGCACCCCTTAGGCGAGCGCAGGCGCTGCGGTTCGATCCCGGCACCGCATACCACAGCAGCCCACCCCAGGGTGGGCTGAGCCGACCACACACAAAAGAGAGAAGGGCAGAAAGGCAGAAGGTGTGAAAAGGTGTTAAGGTTGTTCTGAATGAGGTAAGAGAATGGTTTTATGTGATGGTACTAAGAAATCCCAAAGACAACATCACGCTAAGTATAAATGTGTGCACCTACCATGTAAATACACGTAAAATATTTTACCTGGATGTTAGGCATCATCTGGTGTACTTACTTTTCACCCTCTGTGAAGTCACATTAATTCTTTCATCAGTTAAGTTTGTAAAGTGCTCTGTGAGGAAGGGCACACCCTAAATGCTCTGCTCCTCTGATTGCTTCACTGTGAGAACCACAACTTTTTCCTGAAATTCCAACTGCAGGGCCTTCAGAATCATGATAGAATGGGACATTGTTGTTTCCTGGATTTTTTACAGAAAATTTTGGCTAATATTTAAGTTTTATTTTATTTTTCTTTGTCTTTTTGAGATAGGGTTTTGATGTGCAGTTCAGGCTGGCCATGAACTCAATTTTTAGCCCAGGTTGGCCTCGAACTCACAAAGATCCCTCCTGCCTCAGCCTTCAAAATGCTGTAATTATATGAATGTGCCACCATACCCAGTTTAAATTTAAAACTTTGAGTAAGATTACAGTTTTGACCTTCTTTCCTCTTGATATAAAGTTGCTGGTTTGGTTTTGTTCTTTTTGGGGGGGATGGGAGGAACCGGGATTGAACTCAGGTCCTTGCGCTTGCCAGGGAAGCGCTTATTCTACTGAGCCATCTCCCCGGCTCTGGTTTTGCTCTGCCTTAGTTTTTACTCTCTAGTTTCTAGTTTATTCTACTTCATTTTTATTAATATCATTTTAATTGAGGGCTGGTGAGATAGCTCAGCACTCTAAAGCACCTGCTTAAGCAAGCTTAGGCAAATGCAAGGACCACAATTCGACCCTTGGCACCCAAGGCGGGCTGAGCTGGTCACAAAAAAGAAAAAGAATATATATATATAC
>NW_004524632.1:9031395-9032942 GCF_000260255.1 Octodon degus | reverse complement strand
TTATTTTTTTTAAGTACCAGGGATTGAAAATCAGGATCTTGTGCTTGCAAGACAGACTTATGCTGCTGAGCTATCTCCCCGGCCCAATTTTTTTTTTTTTAACAGCTTAATTGAAATACAACTCACATATACAGTTCACCTGTTTATACAACTCAGTGAATCTTAGATTTCACAGATTTTGTAGCGATCACTGTAATCAATGTAAAAACATTTTCATCACCCAGCTCCTCCTCCCTGCAAAACCTTGTACCTAGTAGAAGCAAACGTGTTCCCTTGCCAGCCTCAAGGTGACCTGTTTTCTAAATAGAAGGGCCCTGTCTACATAGCTTTCTGGAGCATCCTTGTAGAAAATATATTCGGGCTGTATTAACGGCTTACATGTTGCATCGGCCCCAGTAGACTAGTCAGTGGAAAGTTGGTTTCTTCCCCTAAATTGTAAAGAAATTACAAAATGATTAATTAAAATCTCATAGTCTTTTGCTGCACTTAGAAATATTTAACAAGTTTCTGGTCTTCGGCTAGGGATTCTTTCGCCACCCAAGCACTACTGTCTTTGAATGGGGCTACATGTTCTTATAAAAACCCTGTCATGTAGGGGCCGGGGAGGTGGCTCAGTGGAATAAGCGCTTCCTTGGCAAGCTCAAGGGCCTGAGTTCAATCCCCGGTTCCGCAAAGAAAAAAATAAAAATAAAAAATAAAAAAATAAAAACCCTGACATGAGGGGGAAATGTATTTCATCTGTCTTATCTCCATGCTGTATTTCTTAATATCTAAGAAGAACATATATGTGGCCTAATTTAGACAGTTTAATGTCTCTCTAGAGTTCCGAATACTCAGGTAGAATCTCCTTTTTTGTTTTTTCACTTAGAAGTTTTCGTTAGTTACTTCTGATATCATTTACAATCCACACAGGACACTTAAAAAATACTTCTGAGTTCTACTTAAATGTCATATCAAAGGTTTAAAAGGATCAAGGGACCAGGACCTTTTGTTGCCTTTAGGTCACCAAATCAAAAGCATCTTGCTATATTTAACTAAAAGATGTCCTCATATGACAGTTGCTCGTGGGAAACCTTTGAACTAGCGTTTTTTTTTTTTTTTCCTGTTAAGAGTCCTTTCGGTGTGCAGCTGAAAGTTTCACGGTTAGTTTTTCTTTTTAAACTTTGAAAAACAGAACTTACCGAAAAGTTACAGTGTAGTACAGAGGCTACTTTTGGGCAATGCTCTAAGGTGCTGACGCGTCCCTATCGGTCTCGGCTTTTGGAGAAGCTGTCGCATCTTCTCCCACCTAACAGGGTCTGATCATTGACGCCGGGAGGTCAGTCGGATACACGGGTGCCAGGCCGTCCGCAGAGCCCAGCCGTCACTTCTGAGCGCGTCTGCAAAGCCTTGGCCGCATGAGGCCTTGCCGAGAGCCCGCTGCCTTTACTTGTCCTGTCTCCTTCCTTGCGTCTTCCATAGTTCCTCAGTTCTTCAGGTCCTGGACACGTGAAAAGTAGCCGCCGGGTGCCTGGCAAGCTCAGTCACAGTCGGCTTTGCTTCTTGCA
>NW_004524632.1:9015542-9030670 GCF_000260255.1 Octodon degus | reverse complement strand
CTAGATCGGACTCTAGTGATCTTCCTGTTTTCAGCCTCCCAAGTGCTGGGATTACAGGCGCGCCACCACGCCCTGTCTCAATTGCCCCCGGGGCGCGGCCAGCGCGGCACACCGGGGACGAACCGCAGCCGCTGCGCTCTGCCTGAGCAGGCGCTTCAGTCCGCGGAGCTATCTGGCCGGCCCTCCATTGTCTAACGTGCCCTTGTCCCGGACTTGGACCGCGGGGACTGCTTGCCGACGGCTTCTGTGCCCTCTTCGGTGCGCTCCACCCTGCCGGCTCTTCCTTTCCGTTGCGCGCAGCGCAATGCGCAGTCTCGTCGGGCGCCGCCTCCGCCTCAAACCCGGAGTCGCCATTTCTCCAAGGAGCCTGCTCGGTGGGGACCGGTGTTGGGAAGTCAGTGTCCAGGCCCGGGAAGTGGCCTCGCCGCGGCCACCGCGTGGCAGATGGCCCTCCCGCTGCCCGCGCTCGGCCTGCGCGCTCCGGGCGGGCGAGGAGCCTCGGTCCCCTGCGGCCACCTGCACAGGCGCCCCGCGGACGCGTGCCCGCCCCTCGGGGACATCCCTGTCACCACGGCGGGCTCCGTCCGTCCGTCTGTCCGTCCGTCCGTCCGTCCGTCCGTCCGGTGAGGCCGAGCTGCCGCCTCGCCGACACGTGCGTTTCCTGCTTTCGCGGCTCTGTTGCTAGTGGCTGGTACACTGAATTCCTAAAATTTAAAGAGTGTAAGTATGTGGGCTGTATTTTTTTCAGCTCAAAAATTGGAGCATAACCTAAATGTGCTTCTTGAAAAAAGGACTACCCTGAAGAATTGTAAGTAAAAATTCAGCATAAAAATTTTTATTTTTTTTAAAGTGTATCAGTTATTTAATTAGGTTCTTAGTAAGAAATTTAGAACACTAATTTATGAGGATAAATTCCACTTGTCAGAGCAAAAAGAGATCACAGGTAGCCCCGCAGCTGAGGAGCAGCTTTGATTTTTGCTCAAATCTGTGAGTCCATCCACCTTGCGCTGCTCTGAAACCTGGCGTCTCTTTCTCGGTGGGAAGCTCTCGCCCTCCTGGTGTCTGGGCTTCCGCAGCTGCTTCTTCCTGAAGGAAGCGTCAGAGAGGTGTTTGGGGATTTTCACTTTGCTGATGTCAATTTTTGTAGAGGTGGCAATGACAAATTTCTGGTGTGTTCTTCGTAGAGGAACACGATTAAGGCTCAGAGGCCCCGTCACACGTAGCAAGCCTCTGGCCACCAGCTTCAGGAAGGCCACTCTCCTGTCTCTGTGACGCCCGGTGAGGATGACCAAGATGGTGCCGGGAGTGATGCTAGCTCCAAGTTTCCGCACGTGCGGCCTGAAGGCTTTCCTGCCGTGGCTCGAGAGCTTTCGGGGCTCATCTTCGGTAGGGTAGTACCTGGGCATTTTTCGAAGCTTCACCATCTGGGTCCCTCCATTCTTGTCCCCACCGAGTGGTTCTGTGATCATAGTAAGAACCTTCTCCTTTTTCTTCTCAATCTTTGATTTAGCAGCTGTGCCCTTTCTCTTGCGCAAAGCCTTTCTGGGATACATGGCAGATTGGGAGTATCTACCAACTCCTCTCACCAGGACAGGATTTGGGCCACAGTGGGGCTGCCCCTTCTTGGACTTTCTGCCTTCACCTGACCCTTTTTATCACACTGACAGAAGCCTTCTTGGCTTCAGGTTTCTTCTGTTTAGTGTCTGGCTTCTCAGTTTTTTCATCCCACATCTTGCGAGATCAGCATAAAAATTTTTTAAAAGAAAGATCTTAAATTTCTAAAGGAATATCTTCTATTGAACCAGGCTTTCCATAGATAACAATTATAAATTCTGGACAAAACATAAGAGAAAGTCTGTCGCCAGAGAGCATTAGAAAAATTATCCCACACAGCCTGTTTGGAGGGTTCCTGCCCAAGGACAGGCTCATTTTAAGTTTAGCATGATTAAAACTTGAATAGAAAATCTAGTCTTACTGGATTAAAAAAAAAAAAAAAAGGCAGTGGCCCATTCCCATAATCTCAGAGATTTATGCAGGAGAATTGCAAGTTCAAGGCCAGCCTGGGCAACTCAGCAATACCCTGTCTCAAAAGGAAAAAAGAAATTAAAATGCTGGGATCATAGCGCTGGCCTAGTATGTGTGAGGCCCTGGGTTCCATCCAGGTACTGTAAAAAAATGGAAAAGAGAGAAACAGCAACTAACTACAGCATGTGTGGAGCCAGTAATCTGGGGAAGGTGTCACGTGGCACAGAGAAAGCCAGAAAAGCCTCTTTCCGTATAACTTCTCTGGCTGACCCTCGAGATAGGTATGTGTACGGGTATCTGCTAACTATCCCATCTGAGACCAAAACTAGCTAGCCCAAAATTGACGCTTCTAGTTTCCATCAGACTCCAAGAGTTTGGTGTTGTGAGGAGCCCCTCATTCCTCTGTGCTTCTGAGGAATATAACAATTCAGGATTTCTATCAGGATTCATTCATAATGTCCAAAGTATAACCCAAAATTATTAGGTAATACAAAGAAGCAGGAAAAAGTGACCCTTCCTCAAGATGAAAGGAATCTGTGGTGACAAGATAACATAGGTATTAGGGTTAGGGTTAGGGTTAGGGTTAGGGTTAGAGTTAGGGTTAGGGTTAGGGAAAAAAAAAAAGCAAAAAAAAAAAAAAAAAAAAAAAAAAAGATAACAGGCATTGGAACCAGCAGACACAAATCTTAAACAGCTACTACTGTGCTCAAAAAGGAAAAAGGAGAGGACTGCGGATGTGGCTCAGCGGCAGAGCGCCTGCCATGCAATCCCCAGCACCACAAAGGGGGAAAAAAGATGTAAAGGAAAATATGCTGTTAATAAATCAACAAATTGGAAGTCTCAGCAGAGAAACTACATCAAAGAACAAAATGGAGGCCAAGTGTTGTGGGAGATGCCTATAATCCCAGCACTTAGGCTGAGGCAGGAGGATTGCTATTAGGTGAGGGCCAGCCTGGTCTACAAAGAGAATTCAAGACCAGCCTGAACTGCTTAGTGAAACCTTGTCAAAAAAAAAAAAAAAAAAAAAAAAAAAGAAAAAAAAGAAAAGGAAAAAGAAGAAAAAACACAATGGAAATTCTAAAACTAAAAACTATAATATCTGAAATAAAAAATTCATTGGATAGGCTTAACAGCAATTTAAGATGAAAGAAAAACAAAAGAAGTTATAACACTATTCTGTTACTCAATCTGAATAACTCACTGTTCAATCTAAAGAAGAGGAAAAAAAAAAGACACTGAGAGAAGAACTCTCCAGGAAGCATGGGAAAATATGAACAGTTGTATGTAACTGAAGTTATTATACAGGGAAAGGAGGGTGAGAATGAGCAAAATAAGATTTGGAGAAATAATGCTGAGAATTTCTCATTTGGTGAAAAACCTGATTTTACAGATTTCATAAGTCCAGGGAAATCAGTGGGATAAATGCAAATGAAATTACATTCAGCCAAATCATAGTCCAAATGCTGAAGACCAAAAGTCTTAAACATACTCGGGGAAAAAAAGGAAGCACATGATAAGTGAAAAAAGCAACTATACACGACACCCTGACCGCTCATCAGAAACAACACGTGATGGATTCGGTGCAGTGCCACCCTTAAAGAGCAGGAGGGGCTGGCCTGAGAGCTCAGCAGGCTGAAGCGCCGGCTTAGGCAGACGCAGGGGCCAGCGTTCGATCCCCAGCATGCCCTGCCGGCCCTGCCCCTGGGCTCGCTGAGACAGCACTGAGACTGGGTGTGGTAGTTGCGTGCCTGTAATCCCAGCGTTTGGGAAGCTGAAAAACAGGAAGGATCACTACAGATCCAATCTGTGTAATGAGGCCCTGTAGGCCCTATACTAAATACATGAAAATTTTTAAAAAAAAAAAAAACCCTCTATGCTAACAAAGAAAAAGAGAATATACAGATTACAGGTTGCAAATATCAAAAAGAAAAAGAAAAAATAATCAAACCTACTGTTATTAAAAGATTAACAGGGCCGGGGAGATAGCTCAGTGGAATAAGCACTTGCCTGGCAAGTGCAAGGGCCTGAGTTCAATCCCTGTTTCCGCAAAAAAAAAAAAAAAAAAGATTAACAATGAAATGCTACAACCTTATACAAACTTAAATTATAAACTTGACAATTTAAAATAGCTAAATTCTTTAAAAATAAAACTTGCTGAAACTAAGGCAAAATAGTATAAAAATATGAATTGTCCTATACCTACTGAAGATATCGAAATTATTATTTTAAAAAAAAACCCAAAAGGCCCAAATGATATCACAGTTAAATTTTACCAAACATTTAAGGAAATAAGATTACACAACTCCAGAAAATAAAGGAGAAGGAACCTCTACAAAACTCATATCTAAACCTAACATTAAAAAAAAGAAAATTACGGGCCCAAGTAATTCAGGAAAATGGATGCATAACACTTCCATAAATCTTAGCAACCGGATCCAGGAATACACAAAATAGAAACTATATCATGACCAAGCAGGGAGGGGTTTATCTGAGAAGTGCAGGGTCTGTCTCAGGAGTAAAATAACATCATCTTTCAAACTGACAAAGCAAATGTGGAGTAAACACACTTTGAATAGCAACTAGACAACTGGCTAAACATCAGTCAGCCCTAGAAGATCTTCCAATAGGTAAAAGAAAAGTATTTAACAAATTTCAACATTTATTCATGACCAAAAAAAAATTAAGAATACAAGGGACCTTCTTGGGCTCTGTGGAAAGCCTACAGTTAAAATAATAATTCCTGAGGAAGTGCTTTCCCCGGAGACTGGAACAGGGTAGGGGTGTGTGCTGCCGTCCCTTCTGTCACTCATCCTAGCATTTCCAGCTGCTGGAATAGCAAGAGGAGATTAAACGCAGAGATTGGAAAGGAAGATGTAAAACTCCCAGTTTTCAGTTAGTATGATTATTCATCTTGAAAATCCTCAGGAACATTAGGATTAGGAATACTAGGCTCACCTACAAGACCTCAGGATGCGCCGCTGTTATGCAAAAACCAATTATATGTTTATATACCAGCTATAAACAATTAGGAAGAAATTAGTTTCATTCACAATCGCATCATAAAGCACGTAACATTTAGGAAGAAATTAATAAAAGTCACACAAAGTCTCTGTATGAAAGCTATAAACGTCGCTGAGTGACATGAAAGATGGCCCCGTCCCGCAGCGGAGGAGGGCTCCTCGTCACGGCTGAAGGCGCAGGATGGCCAGGACAGAGCCGAGCTCTAGACAGCACTTCCAATCACAGTCCTGCAAACCTTTTAAAAAGAAATATTTTACTCTAAAATTTACATGGGAATGAAAAGGGTCTAAGGTAACCAAAGTAATATTGTGAAGAAGAAAATGGGAGGATTTATGCTGGCTGACGTCAGGCTTACTAGACCTCAGGAAGACGCCATGGTGCTGGTAGACTGACACTGTGTCGCTGGAGCCCAAGGTCATACTCTTCTTTTAATTTTTGACACAGGGATTAAAGCAATTTAGTAGAGAAAAGTGTCCTCAACAAGTGGCCTCGGAACACTGAATACCCGTGTGGAAACTCGTAAACCTCAAGTTCTCCTTTGCTTAATGTGGATCGTGGCCGGAAACATAAAAGCCGAAAACAGAAGCTTGTAGAGGAAAACGGGAGCTTGCCTTACAACTTGGAGGTGACAGAGTTTTCTTAAATAAGAAGCGGACAGCAGAATTATTTTTAAATGGATATGTTAGACTTCAAAAAAATTTTTTTTTTTGAGTATCAAAAGCGACCATTGCTGGGTGTGGTAGTGGACACCCATCAGCCCAGCTCTTGGGAGGCTGAGGCAGGAGGATCACTGTGAGTTTGAGGCCACGCTGGGCTGCGTAGTGAACTCAAGGCCAGCCTGAACTGCACAGTAAGACCCTGTCTCAAAAAAAAAGACACCATTGAGAAAATGAATGAGCAAGCCACGGACTAGAAGAAAGTGGACTAGTGGTCCACACCTGTAATCCCAGCTACGCTGGCGGCTGGGGCAGGAGCAGTACAAGTCCAAACTGGGAAGTTAAGTGAGACTATATCTCAACTCAAAAAGGCTGGAGGGCCAGCGAGATAGCTCAGGGGACTAAGCACCTGCTTAGGCAAGTGCACGGACTGGGTTTGGAACCCCAGAACCACATGCTGCACCAGCCCCACCCCTGGGCGTGCTGAGCCAGCCACCGAATCCAGGTGCGGTGGCGCATGCCTGTGGTCCCAGCCTGGGGAGGCCGAAAACAGGAGGATCGCTCGGAGTCCAGGCTGCAGAGTGAGACCCTATACCAAATACATTAAAATAAATGGGGGGGGGGTGGCTGGAGATGTAGCTCAGTGGTAGAACGTCCCTGTTTTCCTCTCCAGGACCACAAAAGTGGTATGTGGGAGAGTTGGTCATACATAGTGTTATTAGTTCTTCAGAGAAATGTAAATTCAAATGAGAGAAAGAATGGCTCAAATATAAAATTGTAATAATACCTAACTTTGCTGAAGATACGGACCAGATGGAAGAATGTTGCTGATGGTTCTGGGTGTTTTGTTTTGTTTTTTGAGACAAGGTCTTGCTGTGTAAGACAGGCTGGCCTTGAGTTCACTATGTAGCCCAGGATGGCCTTGAACTCGCCGTGATCCTCCTGCCTCAGCCTCCCGGGTGCTGGGATGGCAGGTGTGTGCCACTGTGCCTGGCAGGTCTGCCATTTTTGAACACATTCTGGCAGTTTCTATTAAAACTAAACATGCCTGCTCTCTGACCCAGTAATTCTACATCCAAGTATTTGCTCAAGAGATATGAAGAGGTAGAGCTACAGAAAGACTTTTACAAGGATGCCCACACCCCACTCCACCTGTGAGAAAAACAAATCCCAGCGGAGGGACAGGCTACAAAATCCCCGAGCCATACTCCTCACGACTGCCAAGCTCATCAAGATAAAGAAAGCCGGAGTGGTTACCACGTGGAGCAGAGCCTGAGGACACACAGTGGCTAAGCATGCAGGGGGCCGGGACAGGCAAGGCTGTGAGCTGGGAACTGAGGCGTCCAAGTGCCGGGGCAATCACAGTGCGTCATATCTGCTCATGAACTGTAGAACGCGCACCATGTTCACTGCTGATAAAAGAGGAAACGGAGTGCAGAACACAGACTCAGCCTTGAGTATAGACTGCTTAGGAACTCTCTACCCTTTCTTCACAATTTATCTGTAAATCCAAAATATGTCTTTTTTTTTTTTTTTTTTTTTTTTTTGGCCTGCTTAGCCCACTCCGAGGACGGAGTTGGCACAGCATGTGGTGCTGGGGATTGAACCGCGGCCCCCTGTGCCTGCCTAAGCTTGCCTAAGCAGGCGCATTAGACCGCTGAGCTATCTCGCCGGCCCAAGAAACTAATTCTTTATTTTTTTATTTTTTTGTGGCCAGCTCAGGCTGGCATGGCATGTGGTACCAGGGATCGAACCTCAGTCCCTGAGCTTGCCTAAGCTTGTGTAAGCAGGAGCTTTAGACCACTGAGCTATCTCATTGGCCCTTGTCTAAAATTTAATAGGTTTTTTTATTTCAAAAAGAAATATTCTGGGGCCGGGGAGATGGCTCAGGGGAATAAGTGCTTCCCTGGCAAGCGCAGGGGCCTGAGTTCAATCCCTGGTTCCTCAAAAAAAAAAAAAGAAATATTCTATTAGCTTTATTCATAATTGACCAGACTGGAAACAGCTAGGTATTCCTCTGCAGGAGAACGGATAAGTACTGGCATATTCACGTGATGGTGCACTGTTTAATTCAAAGAAAGAATCACTGATAAATGCCACAGAATGAACGTGTCCCAAAAGCAGTCTGTGGGGGCCGGGGAGATGGCTCAGTAGAATAAGCACTTCCCTGACAAGTGTAAGGGCCTGCGTTCAATCCCTGGTTCCACCTAAAGAAAAAAAAAGCAGTCTGTTGAGTGAAAATAGGCTCAGGCAAAAGGAATTGTACCGTACGTCTGTAGGCTCTCATTTATGACAGAAAAAGATATTGGCCAGGAAGGGACACACGAGAACTTTTCCGAGATAATATTCTGTGTCCTGATGGGGATTTGCATTGTTAGGACAGGCACAGTTATATTATTTTATTTTGTTTTATTTTTTGAAATAGGGTTTCACTGTGTAGTTCATGCTGGCCCAGAACTTACTATGTAGCCCCAGCTAACCTTGAAGTCACGGAGATCCTCCTGCCTCAGCTTTCTGAGTGCTGGGATAGGCACTTTTAAAAAGCCATTTAATTGTATGCTCTGTGCATTTCACTGCATATAAATTTTACCCGAAAATCTTGTAAAGTACGGAATTTTAATCATGATGCATGCTAAAGTGTCAGGAGGGGAGTTGAACAGTCTGCACCTTTGAAAATACACCTAACGAACTGGACTGGTGGGTGGACGAGTAGGGCGCAGGCGTGAAGATGGGGGCAGACAGAAGGATACAGCGTGACGTCACTAGCGAACCTAGTGGGGGGAATGAGTGCTCTCTGTGCATTTCTTTTTAACTTTTCTTTCTGTGTGTTTGGAAATGTTGGTAATGAAATACTGGAAAGGAAGCTGGGGTGGAGGCGCACGCCTGTAATCCCAGCCACTGCAGGGGCTGCGCCAGGAGAAGCTTGATTTCAAGGCCACCTTGGGCAAGACCCATCTCAAATAAAATAAAAATTTTTAAAAATTGCATACATTAGGGGCGATGAATAACACATACCTGCAGGTTTTTCGGGCCCCGTGTTCTGCTCCTGGTTTGTGGTGTCAGAGATCTCTGGCAGAAAGTTGTACATCGCTGATTGTTTTCATCTCCTTCAGGTGCTTTTTGGGGACACCATGGAGGAAGTGGGGTCCTGCTCCGAAAGAGAAACTTGGCAGCGAAGTTTGTCAGGAGGGTACCCTTACGCGGAATGCTCAAAGCTGGAAATGTACCCCAGGCGCTAATATTTGCAACCACACCCTTTCTTTTCAGATATCCAGCCAAACGCAGTGCTGAAGAGCTCTGAGGAGCAGCCGGTGTCCCCAGGTAAGGCCAGGCCTTTCCCTGGAGCTGCCGCGCCTGGAAGAGGCGGAGTGTGCATGCACTGCTGCTGGGAAGTGTGAGGGAGCCGGGCCTTAGAAATACACTTGGCTCCTGCTGACAAAGGGATGGCTGGGGCATGGCTCAGTAGAATAAGCGCTTGCCTGGCAAAGGCGAGGGCCGCAGCTCAATCCCCGGTTCCACCAAAAAAAAAAAAAAAGGGAAGAAACTCATCCACTTAGATCATACATAGTCTCTGGCATCGTAGGGCCAAGCTACACTCTGCGCGGTGTGGACCACTGCTACTTTTTCTTCCTTTAATTTTTCAATTGGCTGGTCTTGATATTTAGTAATACAGCAGCTTAGACTTGGACAGTCTGTGTTTCACTTGAGGCCAGCGATCAGGAAACATTTTTGTAAAGGGTCAGATCAGGAATATTTTGGAACTTGGAGGGCGCATTGGGTCTTGGTCCCTTTGTAGCATTTCGGTATACAATGAAAACTGTAAAAACTGTTCTTGTCCCCTGGGCCCACGCACTCACCCACTTTGAAACTGACATTGTGTTGCTAAATGGAATCCGTAAGTGGATTTTTGTGTTACTCTGAGTAGTAATCTTGTATTTACTTGGCCCCAAGCCTCATATGAATTGTTCAGGTGTGCTCTAAATTTTTTGTCACCTCAGGCTTGAGAAAAGCAAGCCACTGTTCAGATGAGACTGAGTGGGCTCGGGGTGGGATGCCACAGGCTGCTCTGCCCAGAGTCTGTGGTGGCACGTTAGGATGCGGGAAGTGAGAATCTTGCATGTTCATAAGTCAGGTAAGAGTCTTAGTGGATTTTTTTTTTCTCCTGGAATCGGGGATTGAACTCAGGCCCTTGCGCTTGTCAGGGAAGCGCTTACTCCACTGAGCCATCTCCCCGGCCCCATTCTTAGTGGACTTTATGAAGTGTATTTGCACTTCCTCCTGCATTCCAGATGTCTGTGCGCGCGCGCGCGCGCGCGCGCACACACACACACACACACACATACACACCCTGCCCCTTTACTCTGGCCCAGTTTAAAAGCCGCTGGACTCGGTGTCTTTTTAAAGCCTTCTTCCTGTCCTGGGGGTTGAGTCAGCGCCTGTGCATGCCAGGCAAGTGCTCTACCACTGAGCCACTCTCCCAGCTTGTGATTCTGTGTCTTTGACTGTTTGTGACCGAAGTATTTGGAGAGGTGGTATTAGGAAGGGGGCAGATAGAAAGTGACTTCTTGGCTCATTTCTTCTGTCATCCCTTTTTTGTTAGGCTTCTACTTCTAACACTAACAATGTTTAGGGTACAAAATTACTATTCCCTTCAACTTGATTTTTAACAAGGTTGTCATCTCCCTTGGCTTTAGGAGCTCCCATAACGCCTCCTTCTTTGCTCCCATCCTGAGCCTTTCTTGCACCGTGGCTGAGGCTTCCCTTCATGACAGAAGTGGGGTGACTTACTCCCACCTATGGCCTCACCAGCAGTGAAAATGCTCAAAGAAATCAGGGCCACTAGGAAGTGCTTTCCACAGTCACGTATGTGACAGGAGCGGGAGGGGACAGTAGGATCTGCAATTCGGGTGGTCCAGGCTTCCTCTGAGGAAGCATCGTTCGTAGATCAGGTGCCCAGTGTTTCCTGGCTGGGTAGTTTCTTTTCTTTTCTTTTCTTAATTTTTTTTTTTTTTTTTTTTGCAGAACCAGGGATTGAACTCAGGCCCTTGCACTTGCTAGGGAAGCACTTACTTTACTGAGCCATCTCTCAGCCCATAGTTTCTTTTTTTTTTTTTCTTTTTCTTTTTTTTCAGAACCAGGGATTGAACTCAGGCCCTAGCACTTGCCAGGGAAGCGCTTATTCCACTGAGCCATATCCCCGGCCCCAACCCATAGTTTCTTGCTATACATTAATACTTCTTAGACACAAAGCAGCTGTGGCAGCCACTGGATTTCATGGGCTCTGCCAGTGGAGAAAGAATTGCTATCCAGAAGGGATGTGAATGCTCTTTAATTCAGGTGACAGAAATAGGAAATGGGGCCGGGGAGATGGCTTCATGGAATAAGCACTTCCCTGGCAAGCACAAGGGCCTGAGTTCAATCCCCAGTTTCAGAAAAAAAAAAAGTCAAGAAGCTGGGTGTAAGGGATCAATGCAGGAACCTCACTTGTGGTTCTAACTGTGGGGATTTCACCTGTATCTCTTTGGGCATATGTAAAGGGGAAAGTGCTTATCACTAAGGGATTATATGAAGCCTGACATTAAATAAAGTTTACTTAATGTATCTATAAAAATCCTTTGACTGAGTTCTTTCTTCCTTTTAGAAGGTCCGGCGGCTTTGAGTGACTACGATTTAAGCAAGCCCCCCGAAATGGAAACCGTGGGTGGTGCGGAAGCCGCAGACAAGGAGCAGGCAGACGCGGGAGGTGAGCCGTGGTGCGCAGACCGCAGCCTGCCGGGTGCAGGTACGGCTGAGCGGGCCAGCTCTCCACGGAAAGCTGGCATTCGTAGGCTCAGCGATTCTGCTCTGTTCCACTCACAAAATGTTGCATTTAATAATCTGTCACCAGATAGGAGCAAACGCTGAGAATGTAAGGCGCTGACTCAGTGATCAGCTGTATTAGCTTCACTTTCTAAGGGTTCATTTTTTACTCTTTTCCATGATAAAACTAATCACGTGCGCTCCTTAGGGCGCGCTGTCTGGGCTGTTTTCCGACGCCACAGCCGGTGCTCCAGACTGTCTGGGTATCCAGCGACCCAACACACTTCTGACACTGACTCCCAGTGCTGTGCAGGCCTAGCAGGGGTGGGCTCAGCACCCCAAGACTTATGACTCCACGCCTCCCCTCCAGGCCCAGGGTGTAACTTGGCCATAAAGTGAAGGGTTCTGTAATGCCCCAGGGTGACTCACAGGACTTGTTTCGATGCCCAGGTATCCAGTATCCATCCATTGATTCAGCTGCTGTTTCTTTCCAGCCTTTGGCAGGAACTCGAGGCTGGGCCAGGCTGTCTGCCACAGTCTCTGCCTCATAAGCTCCTCTTGCTCTGTCCACTTCCATACACAGAGGGTAAAGCAATGTGTAGAGATTGAGGGGGCAGTTTCTGGCCCCAAGCAATCTAGCTGTGTCCACTGTTCACTGCAGTGGACTTGTGTCCTTGGGAATTCTAATATAAAGACTGTAAACTATACTTACGGTTTCTTGCTTAGGAATCACCCCTGTTTCCGGCACTTGTAGTTGTGGACCTGGTACCGTAACCACTGCATCTGGCGGGAAACAGAAAATTCAGATGGTGCGTGGGAAGAAAAATAAGGAGTTGTCAGCTGGGTGGTGGCACCTACTTGTAATTCCAGGATTCTGAGAGGCTGAGGCAAGAGAATCTCAAGTTGAAGCCTAGACTGAACATCTTGGTGATTAGGTTGGCCCTGTCTAAAAATAAAAAAGAGGCTGGGGATATATTAAGGAAGGCCCTGAGTTCTTCTCCCAGTATGGCAAACACACACACACACACACACACACACACGGAGGGAGAGGGAGGGAGAAGTGTGTGTGTGTGTGTGTGTGTGTGTGTGAGAGAGAGAGAGAGAGAGAGAGAGAGAGAGAGATCATATCTCTCTGTTCCCCTTGGGAAGAACTGCATAGTCATATTAGCATCCTCTACCACCACCCCCATCTCCCTAGATTCATCAGAGAGCAGAGGAATCTGCTGAGCAGGGATACTTCGTGAAGCTCTCGAGTGTGAGCACACACTTGTGAAAATGTGTAAGCCAGCCTTTCATGCCCATGTCTCGCCCTGTTTCAAATGCCCCCTGTAGCTCCCTCTCAGATTGTTTCTGAGTAGATGATCTCTTTGCCCACTTGAAGTCATGGCTGTAAACAGTCCCTTGGTGACCGCAGCTCAGCAGTGCACACCAGTGCTGTGCTCTGCAGTCCGGTTTTCTGTGATATTCTTCCATCTGCAGTCTGACCAGCGTCAGGTCTCTTCTGGCCAGAACCTGTTTGTATGCCCTAGGACTCCTGGTATCATACTCCCATGCAGGGCCTCCTACCAGGGAACCTTCCTGGTCTCCTGTGAGTCTCTGTCTCTCTTGTTGTAGGATGGTTTTTGTCTCAGGAGGCACCAGAGGAGCACATCCGTCTTCTGCCTTGCTAACACTGTCCCCCTGCCCCCCGCATCACCACTCCTTTTCTAGACCCCTTGGCTACTATCACAGCCACTCATTAGCTCTGGCCACCTTTTGAACCCAGAAGGGGATTCTTTTGCTTTAATACCCCTTCAGATTCCCATGGTGGCTTCCATTCGTCTGTGCTTCCTGTGTAAATCCACCCCGTTGACAAGCCAAGCTACTGTTGTCCTCCACTTGACCCTACAGTGGGGTGTTGGCCATTGCCCAGGACCTACCGAGTAGAAAAACTGAGACGTTATCATTGTCATGTCTTTCCATGGTCTTCTTTCACTGGAGAAAAACAGCAGGTAATTCAGCCCAGTGAGCAGTTTGTTTTTACCTTCTCCAGAGAGTTTACCTCAGGACCAACATCCCAAGTCAAGTAGCTCTTTGTGGATCAGTGAAGGGTGGCTTTACGTGGCTATTTTCAAGTGATGATAGAATGCAATGACTTCTCACACAGTCCCAGAGTCAGTGCTGGAGGAGAAGCAGGCCCTTGATTATACGTAGCTCCTCCCTTCCCCAGGTCGCAGGACCCTGCATAAACCACGTCCGTCTCATTTCGGAGCTCTTCCAGGTATTGCTGTCCATGTTAGAGCGTTTCCTTGCTACCACCCGCCCACGACGTTGTGGCGTCTTTGGTTTTAAGATTCTTTTTGTTCTTCAGTCAAAACAGCAGTTATCATCGATGTCTGGAGAATTTCCACTGTCAACTCACATTTTTACATTCCCCAACCTAATGGCATCCTGTTGGGCTTGGCCAGCAAGGGTTGGAACCCAGCATATGGAGCTGTCATGTTGAGCCATTCTGGAAACTTCTCTCCTCCAGCCCCTGACTGTTTCATTCCCTCGTGTGTGGAAAGGCTCTGGGGTCTCTGGAGGGGAAGAGCCAAGGGGTCCTGGCCCTTTTTCAGTCTTCTTCATGGCTGCTCTGCCTCTTCTTGTCCAGGAGACTGAAGATTAGGTTTCTCATTGTAGTATAAGTACCGCGCGCCACTGGAGCTCCTAGGTTTCTCATTGTAATCTTTGCCTTCTGGTTTTTAAAACTTTTTCCCTACTGGGAATAAATAGAACAAACTGGGCCTGAGGAGATTGCTCAGTAGAACAAGCGCTTGCCTGGCAAATGCAGGGTCCTGAGTTCAATCCTCAGTACCGGGAAAAAAAAAAAATAGAACAAACTTGTTCAGGATCATTGTACATGGGGAAGGAGCAAAAGGGTCCTTTTCGCCTACCCAGCCTTACATAACGCTGTATGAAGACCTAATCTGAACCAAACATGTGTTTGTTTTATGTCCCCGAGTTCTTGGTAACTCACCAGCCTGCTCACAATGAGTCCCTTGACTCCCCCCTTCTTTTAATCTCTCCTCTGTTTCGCCCCATCAAGGTTTCATTTAATTTACCTTCTTTCCTTATCACTACTTAACCATGTCCCCTTGCTGTGGTGGGTCCTTGGGCTCTCCCCCGTCTCTCCACTGTCTTGTTAATTAATCTCATTTTTACACCATCTGGAAGACCCCTGAGGGGAGGGGGGACAGCAAGTTCCACAAGGCTGCTGCTCCATTTTGCAGTCCCTGCAAAGGGGCTCCCGTAGCAACTTGGCTGTCTGAGTGTCTGTGTTTGTCTAGCTGCCATCCATTCATCTCAGGGCTGTCATCTTAACTGTGCTTTCTGTATGCCTAATGTTCTGGGACTTGGAGACCTTAGAGGCTCAGGGAGAGATTGGTTCTCCCAGGGCTGGCTGTTCCTTAAAGGATACCAAAGGTCTTGGATGGGTGGGGGCTTTTTGTGCACAAACCAGCAGTCCCGACTGTGTTCCTCCAGTCTTAAACCAAGCCAGTGCGTCCTCTGCCCTAACTCATCCTGCAGCCTGGTGCTGGTTGGTGAAGACCACCCTGGACTTGCCAGCCCAGCAGGTTCACGGTAGCCTGTCCTCGTCCACTTAAC
>NW_004524632.1:9001093-9014620 GCF_000260255.1 Octodon degus | reverse complement strand
TAAGTCACTACATTGCCCAGGCTAGGCTCAGAACTGTGATCCTCCTACCTTGGCTTCCTGGAGCGGTGGGATTACAGCCATGTGTCACCACGCCCAAATTTGTAGCACCCTTTCCCTAGCCCCTCAGGAATAGCTTCTTACGTGTCCTGGTAGTGCACAGCTGCTGTCTGCGACTGTCCTGTAGTGGATCCAGCTCCCACCCAGCCGTGCTCTTCAGCACTGCTGAGTGAAGGGCCAAGATGCAAGGCTGCATGTGGCTCAGCAGCAGAGCACACGCTTAGGTGCACCCTTGGACTCCATCCCCACCGCCACAAAAATAAAATAGAACGAAGATACTGCCCCGGATTGTTTACTCTCAGGCCATGTTAGTAAAAATCCTTCAGGGAGCAGATGATACTGATTTACGAAATAGTGTGAGTCTTTCACACTGTACTCTGTGGGTTCAGCAGTTTCTTGTTTTTATCCGCTCCTCCTTGGACTGCCTTCTTGGTTTCCAGAGATTGTGTGTTGTAGGCTCTGTTGTTCCTCTTAGGGACCAGTTTAAAGACGACTTTGAGTCTAATGTCCACAGCCAGCTGGAACCTGAGTGCAGCCCAGCATCAAAGTCTGAGCTAACACTGTGACTTTCATGTCAGCTATTAGACCTAGTAACCAAGGTAATTCATCTTTTGTAGTTAGTCTGTATTTCCTTAGGCACCTTTCAAACCAGCTACCCTGGAGCTGGCTCTTTTCAGAACTCCACTGATAACCTTGACCTTCAGTGCTCATCACAGTGCAGCTTCTGTCCCCTCCATACTGTGTGTGGCTGTGTGGCCACCCGCGCCTTACGGGTTCCTCAGCCCCTACCCTTTACCCTTATCTTCCCATGCACATGTTTCTGTGAGCCAAGGCTGCCCCTGTGAACCCCACTCCTGATACCAGCTCCGGTTTTGTTTCTAACACCAATAACCAATATTCCATACAACACTTCAGTCTGAAGTCCAGCCGCTCAATTCTATGCTAATTCCTGAAATTAGCAGAGACTTGACAAATGAGGGGCTCTGTCCTGTAAGTCTGCCCCCCACCAGTCATTAGCCACAGCACTGCAGGTGACCAACACCTCTGGACAACCCGGACACTTTGGGAGGCTTCTGCAATGCCTTCCATAGGTGTGATGACTTGCTAGAATAACTTAAGAACTCAAGAAATCCCTTTATGTGGCATTGCTGATTTATAAATGATACAACTGGGAATGGTCAGAGGGACAAGCGGTGTAGGACACCGAGCCAGGAGGAGGGTGGGGCCCTGGCATCCTTCTCCCCCACACCACCCCTCCCAGTTCCTCCATGGGTCCCCACCCAGAAGTGCCTCACAAATCTCCAGCCCCCTCCTCCCCTGCCCAGAGGCAGTAGGCGGGGCTCACAGTGCTAGACCTGGCCTGAGATCACCTGGGGTCTTAGCCTGAGCCTCCCCAACAGCCAGCCCCAGGTGCCATTGAAAGGGGCTCCCCACAAGCACCAAATACACTCTGCACACTAAGGAAATCCCAGGAGTTTCGGGGCCTCCGGGATGGGAAAGCAGAACCAAAGTCCAAACATGCTTTCATATTATACCCGTTTGAAAAGTTCACTGAAATGGAAAGCAAAGGAAAACCCGGTCTCTATTCTACCGCCCAAGGACACAGTGATCTACTGCATTATGGAACACTTTTGGCTTGTCATAGTGCACGCACTTGTGCGTGTGCGTGTGTGTGTGTGTGTGTGTGTGTGAATTCTAACCACTGTATTTATATTTACTTCATTCGTCTTCTATGCTGATAATTATGATGGAGAACCTACTCACTTTTGCTTTAAGAATGTCAATCAGATCTTATTTTAAATATTACATTACAGAGGGTTTCCCTGACAACTCAGCCACTGTTTTAACATGGCATCCTATTTTGATCCTCAGCATGACACTTGTCACAGATGATGTGAAGGTTTTATTTTATTGCCACTCTCCCTCTACTCTTCACTGACCAATATTTTAGATCTTTTTACTGCAAGGTATTTGCGGCACCAAGAACAGTACTTGGCCCATAATAGGCGTGCAATAAATATTTGGTAGGTAAATGTCTCTGCTACTTTTCTCTCGTTGTTAGAACAAAATACCTGACACCTAAAATTAAGGAAGGAAAAGTTTACTTAGCTCACAGTTTGTGGAGGTTTCAGACCATAATCTGCTGGCTCCACAGCAGGGTGGCACATGGCAGAGGGCAGCTGTTCATGACGGGGGGGGGGGGGGCAGCAAAACAGCCAGAGCAAAAGGCAGGCACAGAGGCGGAGGAGCAGCGCTGAGCAAGCCTCTCCCGTTCCTCGTATTGCATTATGGGCTATCCGTGGGTGTCACATTTATACCCATAATCCCAGCAGCACTCACGCCCATAATCCCAGCAGTGCTCACACCCGTAATCCCAACATTAAATCACGAATTAATCACAAACTCTGCAAGCTGCCCCATTCCTGCATGAGGCTTTGACGCGCTATCTAGACACAAACCATAACGGTGAGGGACTGACCACCTGAGGCCAGGCAGGCGTGTGCCCTCCCAGAGGCAAAGTGCCCTTGTCAGAATCCTTTTCTTTTGTCTGTGATGGCGCGTGCTAGGAGACGAGGCTGTGCGCCTGCAGCTTCTGACACTCAAATCACAGCCTCAGCTCACATTCCAGCGTGGCCGAGCGACACAGTAATTTGTACCGGCTCTTAACCACAGAGACAGAACAACGCTGCCTGGCACAGGATGTGGCCACTTGTGCTGAGGAAAGGGACGTGATGTGTCAGCGCCATGCTGCCTCGTGAAGGTGACATCCATGGAGCGGGGCGCATGGTAGCCCTGCCTCTGCCTGAGCGGGGGCCTCTGGGTCCCACTACCTAATGCCACCAAGCTCATGTTTGACTAGCGATTCCTACGCGGTTCTTTGTCTGGAACTCTGTGATCTTTGTTAGAATTTACTCTGGTTTCAGAAGTTGCTTATGAGTTCTATGTTTTCAGGTAGCTGGGTTGCAGGGGGAGAAAGATTTTTTTTTTTTTTTTTTGTGGAACTGGGGATTGAACTCAGGCCCTTGTGCTTGCCAGGGAAGTGCTTATTCCACTAAGCCATCTCCCTGGCCTGAGAGAAAGATTATTGCCCCGACATAATCAAGAAGCCAGATAATTTCCATTCAACAGTAAGAATTTAAAACAAAAACGCAAGAGGTGCAGCACCTCTTTGGAACCCCTCAAGTAGATGGTCGGCCTTGGTGCATCTACCCCGCTCTGCAGGTGTTGCTAAGGAGGAAGGAAGAGCGGTCCATCTCTGTGGGCTGTTCAGGGCCAGGGAGATGGCTCAGGAGAATAAGCGCTTCCCTGGTAAGCGCAAGGGCCTGAGTTCAATTCCCAGTTCAAAAAAAAAAAAAAAAAAAAAAAAAAAATTAGCTACTCTGTGGGCTGTTCAGTTTGGGTCCCCTGTGACTACCGTAGCCACCTAAGCCTTTTGTCGCCTGCCCTCCAGCTCCACGCTGATGGATTCACGGAACATCTGTGAGTAGAAATTATTATTCGCAGTTCCAAGGCGTCTGGAAATGTCCTGCATTTCTTTGTAGAGGCTCAAAGATATGGTGAATCATTCTGAAGGATTTGGGAAGGGGGAGAAACCATGCTGTCACCCTGACAGTCATTTAGAAAGAAGTGATCAGACTAACTTTAGCGTTCAAAGGTTGTTCTATTCTTTCATGATCAACTTCTAAACCAACTACTGTACTATTCGTGTTGACGCTTAATCTGGGTCATATGCCTTTAGGAAAGGTGGTTACAGAGATATCATGTGACCCATGTGTTCATTCGTGCATGTGTTCAAGTGGTACTTGCTAAGTTAGAGAAACAATAGAACTAGAAATAGCCTGGGTGGGCAGGAGGTACGGCTACTGCACAGGAAGGCGCAGGCTCCGCCAGGTGCAGATGACAGCAGCCAGACTGGGGTTAGGTTGCCTGTCATGGTAGTTGGGAAACTTTGGCTCTGATGTGATAACAATTATAGAAAATATATTTTATTTATTTATTTATTTTTTGCACAACCGGAGATTGAACTCAGGCTCTTGTGTTTGCCAGGCAAGCATTTATTCTACTGAGCTGTCTACCTGGCCCTGAAAAAATATTCCTATTCTATTTAAATTTAGTACAAGTATTTTTTAAAATGCTCTGTGAAAAAAGTTTTTTTAATGCCCTGTGAAAGGACCTGCCTGCAATGTTTTAAATTCAGAATAATTATCATCATGTTTAATTTCCATATTTTAGAAAATGAAATGACCGATGCGCATCTTTTTTTTTTTTTTTTTTTTTCAGTAGTGGGGCTTGAACTCAGGATCTTGCACTTGCCAGGCCAGTGCTTATTCTACTGAGCTATCTCCCTGGCCTGACCTGTGCATCTTTAGAAGTCTTTGGCCTTGGTAAATTATTTTACAGAAAGTTTCAGGGCCTGATTGAAACACTCTGTTTTTTTCTGTTCTGTGAGACACACTACTTGTGTGTGTGTGTGGGGGGGGGAGTCTTCATCTAATTAGAACTTTTTGAAAAAAAATTAAAATATTTGGGAAAAAATCATAAAGGTATTCACATTTAGCATAAATTCATTTGTTTCCCACTCCACAAATATAATTATTTTTAATGTATTTGTAGGAGCCTAGTGGCAAACTCCTTTTCTGTGAAGAGCCAGATAACAGTATCTTAGGCTACGTGAGTTATACAGTCTCAGTGAGAATTCTCAGCTCTGCTAATTTTTTTGGTTGTTTTTTTTTTTGGTGGAACCGGGGATTGAACTCAGGCCCTTGCACTTGCCAGGGAAGCGCTTATTCTACTGAGCCATCTCCCCGGGCCCCCAGTGTAGTGTTAAGTAACCCAAGGGGATACAGAAAATGAATGGGCTTGGCTGTGTGCTGATAAAACTTTATTTACAGAAGTGGAGCATGGTTGGATTTGACCTGCAGGTCATACTTTGATTACTCTTGACCTAGTGTGCATGTTTATTGTGTTATGAGTTAAAACAGCTTTTGATCTTTGAAAGGAAAGGTTTTCATTTAGTATTTCAAAAAGACACCAGTGCAAACTTAACACTACAATTTAAAAAATAAGAAAGGGGGCTGGCCAGATAGTTCAGCAGATTAGAGCACCTGCTTAGGCAGAGGCAGGGGTTGGGGTTCCAGGCTGGGCGTGGTGGCGGCGCGCGCCTGTAATCCCAGCACGTGGGAGGCTGAAAACAGGAGAAACACTATGAGTCTGATCTGGGTAGTGAGACCCTGTGGGCCCTGCACTGTACTAAATACAAAAAAAAAAAAAGGTATCTAGCGCTAACAGCTCTATTTAGCGTATGCATGTGCAGTTGCGATTGATCTGTGCCACGGTAATTTACACAAATCAGACGGACATAAAACCAGGCGTGAACTGGCTGTTGTGCTACCACTTCGTGTGTGCTCCTCTACTTCTGGAAGCTTCCGTCTGCCTGGCTCCTGCATGGACGACACTCGCACTGTATGACTTATTTCCACGAGAGGCCACCTTCGGCCAGGCCAAGCCCCCCCCCCCATGTTGTTTTCAAACTGAGTTTCTGGAGTATGTTGCATTACGCCTTGTTCACACCCTAATTATAATCTACCTGGAATTGTTTGCATACAAAAGACTTACCTCACTCCTTTTTACACTTTTCGAAAAGGTTAGAAGTCCATATTCACGTTTTTCTGAAAATACCAGTGGTATGGCGGCACTTAGCTGAATTGCAAAGCACAAGGAAAGATGTTCAGAGTTCTTTGGCCAGCCTGCTTTGACGCGTCTGCCGGGGCCTGGTTTCCCTCTTCCTGGCATCCAACTGCTGCTGCGTTTGGCCTGTTCTTGCGCAGTGGGAAACAGCCCAGGAATCTGCAGGTCTTCGTTCTTGGTCAGCATCAGCAAGTACAGGGAGAAGCGGGGGCACTTCACGGATACGAAGCCTCCTCGGCCCTCCTCGGCCCTCCTCAGACCTCCTCCTGTGCCTGAGCTGTCAGGAGATGCTGCGACGCCACAAGCAGAAACTAAAGTAATATTAAAGCATCTCATGACTCAGAAGGACAAACCTCAACTGTTCTCCCTACCATACGGTATCTCAAAGAAGAGGACGAGACTAGGAGCCAGGGGTGGTGCCTCTGGCCGTTAATCCCTGCTCTCTGGGATGCTGAGGCAGGAAGATCCTAAATAAGAGCCCCAGCCTGGGCAATTCAGGGACTTAATGAGACCCATCTCAAAAAACAAAACAGGAGTGAAGGATGTCGCTCAGTGCAGAGGCCCTGAGTGTAGACCCCAAACTCAGAAAGAAGGCAAGATTACTATTGGACTAGAGGAAGAGGCGGCAGGTGTAAGGAGGGGTAATGATAACACGTTCCCACTGGACCCCCTCCAAGTTGTGAAGCTGGGGGAAGGAGGAAGGTAGGGGGTAGAAATGGGTGCTGGGCGTGTAGCGTATGCATGTACAAATCCATCAGAATAAAACCCGTCAGGCCACCTAACCAACACGCACTAATACAAAGAGGATGTGAGGAAAAAGGAAAAAACATTGAAAATTGTAAAGTATTTGAATATTACCACAAAAAAAAATCTCATGAGAAGAACCCCAATTGCTTATATCCAGCCTGTTTTCAAAGCTCCTGAAAGCCAAGACTGGAGGATGACATGGACCTGGGACATCAGAGCTGGGATGAGTCCGGCGAGGCCCAGCGAGGCCTGGCCAGGGAATAAGCAAGGCCCAGCCTCGGGGATTTTCCAGTCCTTCCTCCTCGGAGGTTAGATTCTCCACTGCCTCGTCCTGCTTAGAGAGCAGAAGTCTGTCCCGAGCACCTGCAGTAGGGGTTCATGATTACATGCGCATTGGCTAACAGCGCTGCTGTTTTCCCTGTCCGAAGATTTAGGGTCCCTGCCCCCGACGCTGTACTGGCCCTGCTCCGCCAGGAGTCCCGGCGGCCACCATCGGTGCTTGCGCCGCCTCTGGAGCAGAAAGCACTGGGTGCACATGTGTGCCTGTCCACGTCCGCTGCTGACCCTGCCTGAGCTGTACGTCCTCTCTCTGTGTTGGTTCCTCAGGGCTTCTGTAACACACACAGCCACAGACTGTGTCATTCGAAACAATGAAATGTTGTCTCTCATAGTGTTGGAGGCCAGAAGCTGGACATCCAAGTGTGGCAAGGGCAGAGCTCCCCCTGCACGCCCCAGGGGTGAGGCGGCGACCTTCCCGGCCCTGGCGCCCTCCACAGTGCCTGGCACTCCTGCCTCTGTGGTCCCTGGGCCTGCGCCCCGAGTGTTCCTGTGTCCTCCGCACTTACACAGACAGCAGTCATTGGGATCAGAGCCACCTCCAAGCAGAGGGACCTCACCCTAACTAATGACATCTGCAGCGACCCTGTTTCAAGGGCAAAAAGGTCACATTCTAGGTTCTGCACACTTGTGGATTTTGGCAGGACACTCTCCATCCACAAACCCTTCGTTTCATGACTTTACAACTGAATCCAAATATGCCCTTTCTGAAGTAGACCTCTGTAATTAGTTGTGTACACTGTGATCGGTCGCTCTATTTACTTGATTATGTTGTCTTGTGAGAATTAGAGGTTTCCCTGACTTCACGAAAAAAAGTTGCATTTGATAATTTGGTGAAAGGCCTCCAATTGTCTCTGTTGCAACCCTTTACATGGTATAGATGTTTGGATAAAAAATAAATAAATAAGAATTTTGGCCAGGGAGATGGCTCAATGAAATAAGTGCTTCCCTGGCAAGTGTAAGGGCCTGAGTTTAATCCCTGGTTCTGCAAAAAGAAAAGAAAAAAAGAAAAAAAGACTTTAACTGGAAAGTTCGCCGAGAAAGCAGTGCTTCTCCCTTAGGAAATCAGCTCACGCCTTTGGTAGCTCTCACGCATCAGCTCGATGCCCTTGGAGGCGTACACCTACTCCGTGCTTGTCTGCTTTGATGCTTCTGAAAGGGGAAGAAAACAAGCCCCACTCGCGGTTTCTGGATGCTAAGCTGCAGTGCGTGCGTGCGCGGCCGCGCGGAGCAGAGGAGGGCGGCTGGCGCCAGCTGGGAGAGACCAGGCAGCTGGCCAAGCGGGGCAAATACATGCTTCTAAAGGAAGTGCCGTTTTTTATCAAAATATTACATCTCTGAAGCCCAGATCGAGGCGTGCCGCTCGGGGGATGCATGCAGGCTTTCTCACAACATCAGCAGAGCACGCTGCACAAGTTCACTCACCGGGGATTTCTGGGCCTGCCCGCAGCGGGCAGAGTGTGGCAACTCCCGCACTGGCCAGCGGCTCAGCGCTGTTGGTGATAAGCCAAGGCATCTCTCCTTGAATCGTTTTATAGAAAAAGAAAATGATTTTTATTTTTAGCCAAGCTGTGTAGTACAGCGAACTAAAAAGAATAAGAAAGAAGAGATTTAGGATCTGCCACCAAAAAGAGACAACCGGTTCTTCGGTCTGCCCACCGCCCCGGGAGGAGGGTCCTTGGGGAATTGCCTTTCTTCCCATTCTGCTTTTCTGCAGTGCAGCGAGTTGGCACCCCCTTCCCTCCGGTTATCAGGCACCTGCGCGCTGACTCTCAGGGCAGCTGCTCTGCCTAAGAAGAGGCAGCTTGCGGGGACCAGGCCACAGTGGGCCCTTTTGATGCGCGCGAAGGGACCCACTGAGGGGGAAGCACATCCCGGGGGTGAGCCCGAGCCGGCTCCCGGTTGCTGGCTGACGTCTCAGGAATTTTGTAATCTGGCCAAAGCCACACTAGCAGCTTGACACCCAGCACATTTATATGCCTGACGTCAGCAGGATACAGACAACCCCTCCCCCAACCGTGGTCAGGCTGGCTTTCACCCCTACATCGCGTCCCTGCACAAAAGCCTGGCCAGGCTTACAAGGGCCAGAGGGGGCTCGATTTGTTTTGTTTTAAATTTTTTGATAATTTGCATGAAGAGGATGGCATTGAGAGTGAGACGCGATTAGATGACCTCTCCACAATCTAGTAGATTGGACCCAGAAATTTTATCTTGTAAAATACACTTGTCAGTCACATTATCATAACGTTAGTGAGCTACCGCTGTCCTTGTTACATACCACTACAAAAAACACAGAGCGGTAACGCTACGGCTTAGGCCCGACTCAACTGGCACCTTTAGGAAGTTCCAGAGGCTCGGGAGGCAGTTACTGTCTGCCCCACCCCCAGGATAACGCAGGAGCTTTGGCTGCTGTTGTCTGAGGAGGGCGGGCGTGCACCCGGGCACTGGCGCCACCAGGCCGGTCCACGCGCTGGTGTTGGCAGCAGGGTCTCACGGCGCTTCAGGGTGGCGCAAAGACACGCAAAGGCAGTCCTTTTCAAGTCTGCCTTCCTCCTCCTCCTCCTTGAGTCCTGAGGGTGGAACCCAGGGCCTTCACAGCCTGTATCTCCAGCTTTTATTTATTCTTTTTTTTTTGAGGGGGGAGGATATGAGCGCTTCCTAAGTCACTAAATTGTGCAGGCTGGAGTCGAACTTGCAGTCTTGCCGCCTCCGCCTCCCGGAGCGGAGCGCAGAGGCTCGGGTTCACCCATTTTCCTCTCTGCCTCTCCTCCCCAACTTTCCAACTTTCGTTTGCCCAGTCATCATCCCCTGCATTGCATTGCACAGGCGTACCCATTAGGCTGTTGCTCAGTCAAATAAAATGAAGAAGAGCGCCTGGGCACGTTTCGGCAGCAGGGTCACGTTTAGCAGTGCTCTTCCGACACTGGCGAGGCTTTCCGAGGACTGAGTGTGGATGACTGTTTTTTTTTTTTTTTACTTTGTTTACTTGTTTTTTTCTGTATTTTAGGGAAGGGTCTACAGGGTGTTCAGGGTCTCACCGCTAGATCGGACTGGTAGTGATCCTCCTGTTTATAGCCTCCCAAGAGCTGGGATTACAGGCGTGTGTGCCACCACGCCATCTTAATCACTGTCTCAGCCCGTGCACCGCATGCCGGGGATCGAACAGGCACATTAGCCACTGAGCTATCAGGCTGGCCCTCGATTGTTGTTTTAACACAAGAAGTTTTCTTGTGTTGTTTTAAACAGGGTCTCGCTATGCAGTTCAGGCTGGCCTTGAACTCACTATGTAGCACAGGTTGGCCTCAAACTCACATCGATCCTCCTGGCTCAGCCTAAGCAAGTGCTGGGATTACAGGCGTGTACCACCACACCCAGCAAAGGATATTAACATATGAGTTAATATCTTTTTTTTTCCTAAACTGAAACCTCAGTATTCAGGTTTTATTGTAGTATCACAGTGTTGGTGCTTTGTGAGAAGTACATGGCTTTGGGGGCCGAGTCTGAGCACTCCCGTCTGACTCCCCTAACCCTAACCCTAGCCCACAGGCTGCTGCCAGGAAGGGTCTGCTGCCACCTCCCTCCTCAGTAACCCTTCTCTGTGCTTCACTTAAAAAGGCCACATTGCCTCCCTGCAAACAGGCACATCCTTCACCCATCTGTAAGGTGCCAAACGAGGGCCCGCTGGGTAACTCCTCATCTGTTCTTGCCTACATTATTTTTCTTCTCCTTAAGAACCACATTGCTGGCAGAGCACCCGCCTAGAGAGTGCAAGGCCCTCTGGGTTCTGTCTCAAGCTCCACCAAGAAGGAAGGAAAAAAGGCAGGAAGGAAAAGAGAGTGGAAGAAAGGAAACACTGACATTTTAAGCCATCAGTATTTACAATACAGGCAAGCGAACAAGTACTTAAAAAGTATTTAAAGTTAAAATGGAAAAAGTCACATGTCGACTTAAGGTCTTTTCTTTTTTTTAAAATGTATTTAGTACAGAGTCTACAGGGTCTCACTACGTAGATAGGACCCATAGTGACCCGCTTGTTTACAGCCTCCCAAGAGCTGGAATTACAGATGCGGCCCACCACTCCCCATCTCAATCCCCATCTCAGTGCTCCCCGGGGGCGGGGCTGGCATGCCTGGCCCGGGGTTTGGTCCCCCAGCCCCTGAATCTGTCTAAGCAGACGCTTTAATCCACTGAGCTATTTGGCCAGCCCTGCTTTTAAATTTTGATGGGGAAAGCTGCAGGTGTTTCATCCACAGAGCAGAGCTGGATGCCAATCTACAGAACGGTTCTTAAAAGAATAAACACCCTTGACAGTTCTGTTGTGTGGCATCTTTGAGAATTTAATCAGTGGCCCAGCAATAGTTTGACACAGTCCTGTATTCAGACTACAAGTGAAAATGTTGGGGCCGGGGAGGGAGATGGCTCGGTAGAATAAGCGCTTGCCTGGCAAGCACAAGGGCCTGAGTTCAATCCCTGGTTCCGCCAAAAAAAAAAAAAAAAAGAAAGAAAATGTTTCCAGAAGTGACTCAGAGCACAGCTTTGGAGTTCCGAGTGTGGTGTGTACTGCAAAAGAGTGAAGATGTGGGAGCCAGGCCTGGAGGGGGCCCTGATAATCCAGCCCTGGGTGTATAACCTTCAAACGCCAATAAGTGAGATTATCTGGATTTAACATGTGACCTTTCCCATTGTGAACGGTAGGTGCAGATGTTTCCTCATTTAGCTGCCTGGTTGAAATCTGCTTTCGCCGACTGCAGTTGGATCTTGGTTTGAGGTTGTGTGAATGACAGCCTTGAAAACTGTATTCTGCAGTGGCTGTTGCTGTCTAAACAGTAACATATGGGGACCTGTGGTTTAATAATTAAAAATAATTTGTGACCTTACCCATAATAGATTTGTTAATTATGTCAACTGCAGAGGTAAAAATGGGATCGTGATAGGCAATTCGCTGTATTTGTCAGGCTGGTGGCATTAAAGATGCCGACGAGATTCGTTAGAACCAGGCTTTCCTGCACCTGCGTCTGCGTGAGCAGAAATCCCAGCCATACCTTGCTTATCCTTTGTGACCCCTCAAGGAAGCCCACAGCTGCCCTAGAGAGGATGGGAAAGGCTTTCGACGGATTTCAGTGGCATCAGTTCAGGATGGTGGCTCTACTTCTGTTACCCAGCCCCAGCCCGTTTGGAAATAACTTCATGATTCTTTATTACCTCTAATTATTGCTTGGCATCCAGAACCATCTCTGGCATTTTTACATGACCTCTTTCTTATTCTACATCAACTTGATTTTCCAGTTCCGGTTCTTCTGGTTGTACCAGTTCTCTGTCTGCAGCTGGGTAGAAAGATCTTTCTTTTTTTTTTTTTTTTTGGCGGAACCAGGGATTGAACTCAAGCCCTTGCACTTGCCAGGGAAGCGCTTATTCCACTGAGCCATCTCCCCGGCCCCAGAAAGATCATTTTTCTCAGCACTCTCTTCTTTTGTCTTATAAGAGAATGGAGCTCTCTCTCCTCAAGGGGGAACGTCGGAGGGCTTCCGGCGTGCGCTTTCACCACCGCTGCCTCGGTAGGTCAGAGATGTGCTGGTTAGCCAAGTAGTGATTGTGGCAGAGCAGAGGACAGTGCACCACTAATGAAACAGAAGCAGAATGGCCCAGCCTGTGAAACCACAAAACACGGCCAAAACACAAGCAATCGCAATTTGAAAATGTGCACCCTTATAGGTTAAGGTTCAATTTAGCATGATTAAAGTAGTTAGATTTTTGACAAGAAAATAACTAAATGCAAAAGGTCTCCTGTTTGGCCTCCTCTTTGGTAACTGATTGCTTTAGCCTCCTGCCCTGCTACCCAGGAGAGGCACCTTGTGTGCCCTGAGGGCGGAGGTTCATTGAACCCAAGGTTGGATATGTGCTAAGCAAGTGCACACCCTGTGTTTGTTAAAACCAATTAATTATTCTTGTTAATTTTTGTGAAAAAGGATGTGAAATCAGTTTTACAGCTACAAAAGGAGTTAAAGTTCCATGGTTTTTGTTTTATTTTGTTGTTTGTTGGCTTGCTTGCATTTTATGGTGTTGGTCACTGGACCCTGTGACAGGGTCTCACTCTGCAGCTCAGGCCAGCCTTGAGCTCCCTGTGTGGCCCACGCTGGTCTTGAGCTCACAGTGACCCTCCTGCCCCAGCCTCCCGAGTGCTGGGATCACAGGCATGCGCCAACATGCCCAGCCCTACCTCTTTTTATTTTTCATTTTGTGATAGAGTTGTCTAGGTTGGGCTCACCCTTACAATTTTCCTGCCTCAGCCTCCTGAGCTCCTGGGATAATAGGCGCATCCCACAGCATCTGGCTGAAAGATGCTCTTCGTGGATTTTTTTTTTCCATATAGAGCTGATCAAAGCTCAAAAAAGTTACTAGACTTGTTATACTTCTTGTAGAAGCTGCTAAATGGGTACCTAAAATCCTCACATTTGGTACAAAGTCAGTAGTATCAGGGTAGTGGGCTATCAGTTTAGTTTGCTTTTGTTTTACCCAGACTGATTTATTTTTTAAAAAAGTTAGTCTGGTTATAATTCACAGTCACTGTCAGGACTCAATCCTGAGGACTCTGATTCCATGGTAGAGGTTGGACAGCACTATGGACAGTCAGAAATTGGGGACGCCAGGCCCGTGCCAGAGCTGAGGATGCCAGGACCATGCAGGAGCTCAGGATGCTAG
>NW_004524632.1:8988140-8998211 GCF_000260255.1 Octodon degus | reverse complement strand
TCTCCTCCTTTCTCCCACTCCACTGGGGACCAGACACTGAGCTCTGTAACAAGCACAGTATTTGCGCTACGGGTGCAAGCCGAATTACGCACAGACGCTGCCATCCAGCCACGTTCTGTAGAGGAAGGACGGGAGCGTTACTGAAGGAATGGGCCAGGAAAGCAAGGAAGAAGAGAAAGAATGAGCGAGTTCGCAACTTGTTGCATGTGAAACACAAGGAGGAAATCCATGTGCAGGGTGTTTGAAAATATGGGCAAATGTGGGGGAGCCATTAGCCAGGACGCTGGGATTGCGTAGCTGGCAGAGGCCAGCGGTAGAAGCTTGGCGAGGAGAGAATGTAAAGCGGAAAGGCAAAAGCTGCGAGAAACAAACCTCGGGGATGGTTCTCACCAGGATACGGAGAAAGCAGGGGAGCGGAGGAAGCAAACAACTGAACCCGCACTCCACAAAGAGCAGCACAAAGGGAAGAGGCCGAGAAGCAGGCCGTGGCCAGGGCGCCCTATCGCACGGTGGCGAAGGAAGGACCGAGGCCAGGCTGCGCGGCGCACAGCAGCCCCTGAGGACCGCACGCCGCCGCTCGGCCTCGTCCCCGGGGACCACGGGGAGAAAGCCTGCGGGCCACGCCCCAGCTTGCCTGCTGTGGACAGGTTCGGCTGGCCGGCCGGCGCTCCCACTGACTCAGTGCTTCCTTCCGCACTGGCTGGTTATCACCATAAATGAGCTCAGGCGGCCGCAGTTCAGCCAGTCGTTCACTCAGTCCCCAAAGTGACCAAGCCCCCTCACGGTTCTTGGGATGCAGACACAGAAAGCTGGTCTCTGTCTCTGTCACCCAAGTATTTGAACTCTCATGTGCCGTGGCGCGTACTGTGTACACCACGAGCCCCTACGCTGTGGGCACGAGAGACTTCGCCTCTGCCCTTCTGGCACTCTGAGATTGGGTTATGGCAGAGTGTTTTCAGACAGCTGAATTGTATTTGGATAATTTTGCATTTCTACTAAGAATTATATTTTAATATGGTTTGTTCTTTTTAGTTAATGCTGCTTCTAAGATAGATACGTTCTGTGAATATTCTGTGCAGAAGAATTTTAAATGAAAAGAACGTCTTTCCTTGTGGATTTACAGGTGAAATTTCTACTGGATATATCCTAGTATGTCTACGGAACATCTAAAACCTCCACGTCTTTGAATGTATCACCAAGCCTTATTATTTTTTGGTAGATAGCAGTTATTTGTCAGAAATATAAATATAGGGGCTGGGGAGATAGCTCAGCAGTCTAAGCCCTCCCTGCCTGGCAAGCGCAGTGTTCTGAGTTCAGTCCCTGGTGCTGCATGCTGTGCTGCCCTGGAACACCAGCGAAATTGGGCTTGTATGTGCCTGTAATCCCAGCACTGGGGAGACTGAGACAGGAGGATCATTACAAGTCCAAACTATGTAGTGAGACGCTGTATCAAATAAATAATTTTTAAAAATTAATAGCTAAAGGAAAAAGCTGCCCATCATTTTATTTTATTTTATTTTATTTTATTTCACTTTATAGCTGAACCCAGGGCTCTCACATGCTAGTTAAATGTTCTACCACTAGAACATAAATATTCTAGCTCTTTTTTTTTATTTTTATTTTGAGGCTGTCTGTCTAAACTGCTCAGGCTCCCTTCAAACTTGTGACCCCTCTGCCTTAGCCTCCCAAGTCACTGGGATTACAGGCAAGCCACCGAATCCCACATATCATTTTACATTTTTAAAGGAGAGAAAAGGAAGTGTGGGGTGTCTCGTAAATCAGTGATCAAAGTTCCAGTCTGAGTCAAAGCTTTATAACTTTACTAGTTCACAAATACCTGGGGCCGGGGAGATAGCTCAGTAGAATAAGTGCTTCCGTGGCAAGCGCAGGGTCCTGAGTTCAATCCCCTGTCCCTTAAAAAAAAAAAAAAAATTAAAAAAAAATCCTCTCTATTCGGTGCTCATACCACCATTTTTCTCAGTTGTTGCTTTATATGCAAGAAGCGTGGATTTGAAAGTGAAGATGACCCATCATTTCAGTGTTCTGGTTCCTGATGCCAAGGGGCCATTGTGGGAAACTCACCCACATTAATTTGAAAAGGGAACCTGCTCTAGCTCACCAGTTAGTGCTGGGCTGGGTGTCGGGCACCGTAGCCTTGGTGCCTGCCATCCATATATCTCGCGTTTTGCTCTTTAGCGCTCCAAGCTTCTAAATCCTATTAACAGCTGTCAAAACCTGGTAAACTATTTAGATGCTTTCACAATTTGTTTAATTGGATAGTTAGGAAATGGCACGCCAGGAAAGCCCACCCTCCCCCTTTCTTTTAGCCTGGCTGAACATCTGTAGCATTAGGGCCTCATTATCTCCGAATTGGCATCGCAAATCAGCGGCATCATTAAAATGCCACATTAAGATGATTAAGCTTCTTTGTTATCCAGTTGACTTTTGCATGTGCTGAGGATTTCATGGCTATGACCCCAGATCCTT
Organism: Octodon degus; assembly: GCF_000260255.1. Lineage (NCBI taxonomy): Eukaryota > Metazoa > Chordata > Mammalia > Rodentia > Octodontidae > Octodon > Octodon degus. The sequence continues at coordinate 8,995,724 of NW_004524632.1, read as the reverse complement.
GTAAAACTCTCCAACAACATCACCTTGTGTGTCTGCCCTGCCTCGCTTTCTTACCCCTCCTCCTCCTCCTGCTCCTCCTCCTCTTCCTCCTCCTCCTCCTCCTCCCTGCTCCTCCCTGCTCCTCGTCCTCCCCGTCTCCTCCTTCTGCTCCACCTCACTGGCCAGCTTGAGGCTTTGGCTTCCAGCTCTGCCCCTGCTGGGGCTGGATCCTGAGCACCCTCGTGCAGGACAGAAACTCAGAGCCTTCTTTAGAGGGAGGTGCCCAGGCACCATCCAGGCACCCATGTCGCTGCTTCTGCTTGTGTCTTTGATAGGTTCTTCTCTCCAGCCGAGCATTTTATGTGCCTGTAAAAACAAACCGAGGCACAGTTGGCTGAGGCCGCGATTGCCCCTGAAGGATTTCCAGGCTGGATCCTTTCCAGGACCCATTGTTTTGCAGCGTCTCAGGTGAAACCAAAAAATGTCTGCTCTGGCGTGTGGGCCTTTCATGTGATAACCATCACCCCAGGAAGTGAAACCATGTGCATCAGCCCCAGAGCCGAACCTTTGTTCTCCTCAGCCTACAGAATGCTCTCTGGGGTGTGTGTGTGTGTGTGTGTGTGTGTGTGTGTGTGTACTCGTCATCTTTCTAAGAGACTCCAAAACACAAAGATGAGAACAGTTGTAGCCCAGAGCAGCTCCTTTAGGAAGAAGTTTAGTTTAATCTAATTTCCTACGGGTTAGATCCAGTCTAGACACACACACACACACACACACACACACACACACACGGCCTGGGAATGTACAGCAGTCACCTTTATCAGCAGTCTGTGGCTTGCCACGTTCCCTTCTCCACAAGTTCAATTATTAAAAAATTTTCTTAGGAAGCCTTTAACATTTTCTATTATGGAGGAGACCGCACATACCAAACAGCAAGAATAATTACATGTACAGTTTAAAGAATAAAGTAACAGTAGAGTAAGCGTTTGCCTGGCAAGCACAAGGGCCTGAGTTCAAGCCCTGGTTCCGCAAAAAAGAAAGAAAGAAAGAATAAAGTAATGAAACAGGCATTCATAGACCCACCTTAAGACTTAAGAAATACAGTTTTGCTAGCGTCCGTGAAGATTTTTTTTTTAATATCTTTTTTAATGTATTTAGTACAGGGTCTACATGGTCTCATACATAGATCAGACTCGTAGTGATTCTCCTGTTTCAGCCTCCCAAGTGCTGGGATTACAGGCTTGCTCCACCACACCCAGTCTCAATCACTGTCTCTACGTGCCGGGGGTGCCTGCAGGACACATCCGGAATCAAACTTCGGTGGCTGCGCTCTGCCTAAGCAAGCACTTTAGTCCACTGAGCTATCTGGCTGGCCCTAATTTTTAAAATTTCTTTCTTTCTTTTTTTTTTTTAATGTAGCACGAAGATTTTTGTTGGCCCTTTAAGTGTCAATTAGAACTGTATATTCAAGAAACCTGATGTATAAATTATAAGGCGATTAGACTTTGCAAAACAAGCGTGAAGGGTTCTTTACATTACAAAAGGTTAATTCGCTTTACAAAAAGACTCAAGTATTTGTTCCCAGATTGTCATGATGTCTGATTTTACCACGTAGTTCAGGGTTGTCAGCAGATGAAGGTGACACACACCTCTGAATGTGTAAGATAAGTCAGTGGGACATGGGTACTGTTTCACATGCAGCATTGTGGTGCATTGCCCCATGCTAAATATAAAGCACAGTGATACAGGTGTGTGAGAACAGAGAAACAACAAGTGTTTTCCTAGTTAAGAGTGTCAGGCCACAGAGCCTGGGAGATGGCTCAGCAATGTAAGCACCTGCCTGGCACACACAAGGTCCTGAGTTCAATCCCTGGTACCAGAAACAAAACAAAAACCTGGAAGAGTGTCAGGCCACGGATATAGCTCAGTGGCATGGTGCCTGCCTGGCAAGTGTGAGGTCTTGGGTTCAATTCCCAGTGCCAGAAAAAAAGAAAGAATGTCAAGGAAGATCGCAGGAAGGAGTGGCTTTTGAGCTGCGTCTGGAGTTTGGATGGAGCGCCGTGCGGTGGAAGGGCAGCCCCAGTACGAGCAGGCTGGCCAGCCGTGACTAGTCCGGTTGCTAATGGGCTGCCAGCCTCCTAGGTGCAGAAGAACCCCAGAGGGCCTTGTTAGACTACAAATCCTGGGTCTGGAGCTCTGGGTTGGACTCTGTCCTGTGAGCCAGGTGCAGTCACTGAAAGCTCCTAAGCAAGGGTTTTATGGCTGCCGGACGGTTGATCCCGCAATGCACGTGGTAGAACAGAGGTTGTGTACAGCATGGACCAGCCGAGAGGAGACACAGGGGCACACTTGTGTGCCAAGGGTTCATTGGTGTCTGCCTTACGTGGGCACTGTGTTTAGCTCCAGAGCTGAAGCTCCCAATGTTCGTTGTGCCTGAGGTTTCCCTGGAAAGCATGTTTTAAAATGCACATTTCCAATTCCCAGGTTAGTAGATCTGTGGTGGGGGCTCAATTACTCTTTTAAAATCATAGGACTTAATTTTTTTTTTTTTTTTTTTTTTTGAGTTAGGGTCCTGCTACATTGCCCAGGTGGCCTTCAACTCCGAGGCTCAAGCAGTCTTTCTGCGTTGGCCTCCCAAACAGTTAGGACTTCAGGGGCAACTTCTGGTCTCAGCAGATGCAGGTTAGGCAGTGCTGTCAAGAATACTGAGCTTTTAAAAACAATGTGTGTGTGCGCACAGAGACACAATTGGTGTAGCTTCTACCAACAACGAGATTATATGCATGTCCCTACAGGAGACGAGGTACATTTGTAACCAACTCGGAGGAAGAAGGAACTGGCTGTTTTCCCCAAAGAGCAAGAGAAGACATAGTGGGTGGGGATGGCGCAGCTGCTGGGCCTTAGCTGTGCGGGACCTAGATCTGAGGCAGCACTGGGGAAAGATCTGGAAGGTGGTAGAAAGAACATGGCCAAGAATACTCAGGCATCATTCAGGCTGGGGAGGGGTGGCTAAGGAGTCCAAGTCAACACTCTAAAGATAGGCTTGGCCCCGCTCAAAAGGCCTTTTAAAGTCTTAATTTCTGAGTTCAAGAGTTTATTTTGCTGGCAGCAAAGAATATTGAAGAATTTGGAAAAGGACAAGATACAAGTAGGCTTTCCTTTTTTTTTTTTTTTTTTTTGTACTAGGGATTGAACTCAGAACCCTGTGCTTGCCAGGCAGGTGCTTATTCTACTGAGCTATCTCCCTGGCCCCAGGCTATAGTTTTAGGAACAGGGACCTCATAGTAAGGTCCAAGGTGAGCTGGGAAGGAGAAAGAATGAGTCAGCTGACATGTTGATGACAGTAAAGTTCTGAGGGTCTGAGCTGAGTGCAGGTGGGAAGAGGAGGGACAAATTGGAGAGCTGGTGCACAGGGAGACCAGAGACCTACGACGACGAGGCCGCACCCAGGAGCAAGGAAACATGGTTGGAAGGCTGTATAGGCTAAGGAACTGAGGAAACGTCTTGACACTTTTGCAAACCGAGGGCTGAGGGAGGGAAGAGAGTCTGTACCCAGAGACAAGCGCTTGGGGCACACTGACATACGATGCCAGATGAAGCCTTAAGAATGGATGGGGGGGCTGGTGAGATGGCTCAGTGGTCTAAAGCACCTACTTAGAACAAGCTTAGCAAAGCACAGGGACCACAGTTCTAATCCCCCAGCACCACATGCCAGCCAGCCCCACCCCCTGGTGGGCTGAGCTGGCCACACACACACACACACACATAAATAAATAAAATTAAAAAAAAAAAAAAAGAATGGATGGGGCTGGACAGGGGAGATGGCTCAGCGGCCGAAGTGCCTGCCTGGCAAGCGCAAGGTCCTGAGCTCGGTCCCTGGCACCCAAAAAGGAATGGATGAGATTGCTGTAGGGGAGGGTGCAGAGGGAGGAAGACAGGGTCCAGGGCAGTACCTAAGAAGCAGAAGAGGAAGTGGAGCTGGATGGAAGCAACCAGAAAGGAAAGGAGCCCAACTCCACTGAAGCCAAAGTAGGAGGCTAGAAGAATGCACAGTGGCGGCTGGTGATGCCAGCAGTTACCCAGACTTTGAGAAAGGCACCCATAAAGGGGTCGGATGCAAGAACCGGAAGAGCAGATTCAGTGACTCATGGAGGCAATAGCCAGCTGACTGGGAAAAGTGAGCCCGTTTGAGGACGAAGACACAGCGTGAGAGACATTTGCCACAAGTGGAGTAGCAAGGAACGTGGAGAGGATGGGGCCAGAAAGGATGTGAGGCGAAGCTGAGGAGCAAGGGAAAGGGGAAGAGGGGCTGCTGCCTGGAGAGCCAGGGGAGAAATCCTTTCGGTCGATCGCCCCAGGGCAGCCCCACTCCCTGTCCTTGTGAGAGCCCCTGCCCTCCTAGCTCCACAGCCCTCCTCAAGGCCTAATGCTGAGGTCTGACCTTGGGCCATGCTGGGGTTCCAGGTCAGGCTGACCAAACACCAAGTCCGCAGGCAGAGCAGCTCTCTACTGTTGTTTTCAGAAAGATCTCCACCCATTGATTGCACTATTTTTTTTTTTAATGTTCGCCAACCGCAGGGTGGCCTGCCTGGGGTCACATTCACATTTTCTAACCCAAATGAAAAGGATCCTTTTGCACCAGCCCTCTCAGTCTGCTGTTTTTGGTTTTCAGCAGCTGAAGTTTTCCGTTGAGGTTCTTTTAAACGCCTACATGCAAACCGAAGAGCACTCAACCTTTGGTGGGATATCACCCACAGCTGGAGAGATGGAGGAAGAGAGGAAGACAGCCTCAGGTGCAGCCTTCTCTTTAAACAAACAAAAAAAAAAAAAGCCAAACAACTAAAGGAAACAAAATCTGCCTGAAGGCAGGCAAGGTCCTTCCAGAGAAAGAAGGAATGAGCCTCTTTCCGAGTGGGACAACGGGCCGGGGAGATGGCTCAGTTCCCTGGCAAGTACAAGGACCTGAGTTCAATCCCCGGTTCCGCCAAAAAAAAAAAAAAACAAAAAAACAAACAAACCAAGTGGGACGACTCATTTAGAATCCTGCCGCGCAGGACGACGCCCTCGGAGCACTCGGACTTATCCTGCGGCCCCATCCGTGCCTGCGAGGATGGAGAGGCTGCGAGCCGCAGGGCTGCGGGACGGGCACGGCGCTGGCTCCGCCGGTGGGGGCGGGGCGGGCACGTCTTGCTCTATTAAGCAAACACAGTTAATATAGATGAAAGGGAACCTTGGTAGAAGTGAAAATTGAAACTCGGGTGGAAGGTAGCGAGCCAGGCACAGCTGCAGCTGAACTTCCTCCTGGGTGGCTACAGGAACAACGCTTACTGATGTGTTTTGGAAGGGATGCCGTTTTTAAAAATATCTTTTTTTCTTCAGGGTGATTTTGGGTTTGCACATCTACCCTCAGTGGAGGGAGGGTGTGGAATAGTTAGCGAGAAGCCACTTAGGGCTTTTATATCTAATGTGTGGGGCCAGGCCCACGTTCTGGGGGGTGGGGCCGGTTCCCCAAGGTGACCGCACCAGTGCCAGTAACTGGCCGCGCCGGCTTGGACAAATCCCGGAGACATTGCTGCTTCCACATCTCCTCCTCTGAGAATCAAGAGCATCGAGTCAGTCTCTGTCTGCCCGCTTCGCCCTCAGTCCAGGGACTGGTGGCTCCTCCAGGGGAAGGACGACCTTCAGTCCCTGAGAACCAGCTTGAAAGACTGAGAGGGCTATTTCAAAAACCCCTCCTAAATGCTTACGATTCCATCAGGCAAATATTTAGTCTTGTTATGGTAGTATCTAAATGTCTTCTGCATTTCTGATGCTCTTCATCTTGAGGGAGCAGTAGTCCTTTTCTGGGTGACATCTGGCCCGAGGGCTGCCCCTCCTTCCTGTGTCGCCCTGCAGGGGTCTCATGTGGCCCTCCTGCTTGGGTGCAGACGCCGTTCCCCTTGCTTGGGTGGAACCCTCTTCACGTAGTGGCAGCGGCAGTGACTCCTCAGGTGCTACTGAACAATCTCTTCTCCTTTTATCTTTCTCGGCACGCTGTCACCAGTCCTGGTAGCTTCCTCTCCATTCGGCACTGCGTCTATATCAGTTCCAAAAGAGATGGAGAGATAGGACCTGTTTCGGTAGTTGGCACACCTGGAAAAGGAAGAGGCGAAGGGTGGCTTAACATCAAAAGAATAAAACCTGTTTTCACTATTCCACCCGTCAGCCTTAGCGGCCTACTTGCGCGCATTCGGAGGATAAAAATGGCCTTCCCTCCTTGACTCCTAGGAGCATGTCACCGCCTGCTGTTCACGGCAGTCACCGCAGGAGTGCTGACCTGAGGACTTTCTCCTTCCTTCCCCGCTCCTGGAGAAGAGTTGTCCAAGCTGTCAGTTTCATGGTCCCTCTGAGCACTCACAACCAAAACCTGTTGTTTCTGGCATTTCATTTTGCCTAGAACTCTGCTCTGTGTGTGTGTGTGTGTGTGTGTGTGTGAGAGAGAGAGAGAGAGAGAGAGAGAGAGAGAGAGAGAGAGAATGTGGTTTTTTCCTCCGAATTCAAATAATGAACGATGGTCCTCGTGTTTTCTTGCCTTGTAGATGTTCCGTGTTAGGTTAGCCTAATTCGCTGTCTCTGGCCTCTGAGATGCTTTCCTCGCTGCCAGTGTGGTCATTGTTCACTCCTTACATTTTCTTCCCCGCAGACAATTCAGTGAAAGTGGAGGATGAATACAGTGAAAGGGAGGAGAGTGTATTAAAGCCAGAGCCCCTGGGAAATATGGAGGAGCCTGAAACCCCGTACAGCTACGCAAGAGAATACGGTGAATACGAGAACGTGAAGCTGGAGAGACACGCTGCCTCCTACGACGGCGGCAGGCCAGCTGGAGGCAAGATGAGCTGCGACGTGTGTGGGTTATCCTGCATCAGCTTCAATGTCCTAATGGTTCACAAGCGGAGCCACACTGGTAAATAGCCTCTTTTTTCATTCTTCTGAAGAACTGTCTGCAGCCGCAGAACCAGAGTGAGCAGGTAGAGTCCGGGGCTTCCCATTCCTTCCTCCGGCCTTCGCGGCAGTTCCGATGTGCCTGCCCCTGCCTTGCCCTTTGTCCAGTGAGTCGGCAAATGCTGTGAATGAAGAAAGGCCATAGACGGCACTGGGTTCTAGGTCAGCCAGATAGTTTTTCTTCAGCTAATAAGCAGGAGTTGAAGTATGTGACTTGCTCCTCAGACATCTCCATGTATGTCTATATAACACCTTGAATAAAAGAGAGCTCCTGAGTGTACTGGGTTCAGAGTTGTTGGACGAAAGGTTATAGTTTTTATCTCCAATTTTAAGGATGGCATTTCCAGACAGAGACCAGGCAGTTTATAGGAAATCCTATGATCAGCAGTCCCCTGAGCCAGTAGATTGCACCTGACAGCCAACTTGAAGAGTAAAAGTGGGTATTTGTGGCCTCCACACCTTATTGGGACTTGAGTCTGGAGCCTTTGGAAAGGAGATTATATTTAAGAGGAATGTTAAGTAATACAAAAACTCAGAGGCTGAGTGTGGCGGCGCATGCCTGTAATCCCAGCACTTGGGAGGCTGGGACAGGAGGATTGTTGCAAGTTCAAGACCAGCCTGGGG
>NW_004524632.1:8979697-8987909 GCF_000260255.1 Octodon degus | reverse complement strand
AAGGAAGGAAGGAAGGAAGGAAGGAAGGAAGGAAGGAAGGAAGGAAGGAAGGAAACAAGGAAACAAGACTAGCTTGGGTTACAAACTGAGCTTAAGGCCAGCCTGAACTGCACAGTGAGACCCTGTCTTAAAAAACAAAAAGAGGGGAACTACCCGCTCAGGCCCCCCTCCTGTCCCTCTCTTGGACAGGAGCTTTCTTTCTCTCAATAAATATATTATGCTCCTAACCTCCATTTGTAAAAAAAAAGAAAGAAAGAAAGAAAGAAAGACAAGCTATCTCAGAGGTTCTTGTATTTCTTTGATCTGATTCAAGACGAGTGTGGCCTTGCTAGGTGGGAGCATTCTGTCTTTGGCAGGGCAGGTTCCACAAGGAGTCTCGCCCTGCCTGTCTGGAAATGCAGCCCCCAAGAGGTGAGGTGAGCAGAGCCCGGGAGACAAGCTCTGCCGCAGGCATCTGACCTGTGCCTTTCCATTGCCTGTGACCAGAAATCGCCTCTCTTGTCCTCTCTCAAGGTGAACGCCCATTCCAGTGTAATCAGTGCGGGGCATCTTTTACTCAGAAAGGTAATCTCCTCCGCCACATTAAGCTGCACACAGGGGAAAAACCTTTCAAGTGTCACCTCTGCAGCTACGCGTGCCAAAGGAGAGATGCACTCACAGGGCACCTCAGGACACATTCTGGTAAGTGAGGGGGACAAGCGGCCTTTGCTGGTGACGGGAAACTGCAAAGAGTTAAGCACAAGGCTCAGCTCCATCACTGCGGTGCTGAGGGCGGCAGCAGCAGAGACCTCCAGGGCTAACTGCACTCCATCAAGGCATTAATTGCTCGCTCTCTCTCTGCCTGGGTAGAGATTTCTCCTCCCACCTCCCACCCCTGGAGGATGGCAGCCAAGAAGATACCTCTGTAGTAGTTTTTGGTTTTGGGTTTGTTTGGTTTTTTTTGTTTGTTTGTTTTGTTTTTTTTTTTGTTTGTTTGTTTTTTGACTTGTGGTACCAGGGATCAAATTTAGGACCTCGCACTTGCCTGGCAAGCACTTAGTCCACTGAGCTACTGATCTATCTCCCCAGCCCTGTAGTAGTTTTTGCAGGAAAATTATAACCACTGATATGTTTCTTGTGGTAAACTTTAAAGATTGTTGTCCTAACACACACACACACACACACACACACACACACACACACACACTTTCTACACACACAACCCAGGACAAGAAAATGATATATAGTTTGGGCCAGCGAGATAGCTCGGTGGACCAAGTGTGTACTTAGGCAAGCCCAGGGACCAGGGTTCGAGCCCCTGCTCCACACTCCATGCTGGCCTCACCTTTGGGCACACTGAGCCAGCCACCAAGACTGGGCATGGTGGTGCTCGCCTATAATCCCAGCACTGGGGAGGCTGAAAACAGGAGGATCACTACGAGTCTGAGCTGGGTACTGAGAACCTGTACCAAATACTTTTTTTTTTTTTTCTTTCTGTATTTAGGACAGTGTCTACCGGGTCTTACTACACAGATTTGGACTTGTAGTGATTCCTCTGTTTTCAGCTTCCCAAAGGCTGGGATTATAGGTGCTGCGCACCACCACGCCCAATCTCAATTCCTGTCTCTGCACGCCCCGGAGGCGGGGCAAGCACAGCACGCCAGGGATCGAACCCCGGCCAGTGCGCCCTGCTGAAGCAGCCACTTTAGTCTGCTGAGCTATCAGGCACCCCCTTACCAAATGCATTAAAGAAAAAAGGATATCTAGCTTTATAAATTACAAAAACTGCAAACCAGGTACAAATCATTGTTTGGGGGTCCTTTTTAGCCATTCTGGGCTAAATTTCTTGAACTCAGCTTTCCTTGTACTTACCGGCCTCCTGACTGTCAATTTCTCAAAGATGCACAAAAATAAGAACTCACCAAGAGCTGTGTGCCTTCTTGATGTTTTCTTCTCCTCATTTTGACCAACCAAGATACTGCAATTTTTTTTTTTCGACATTTAGAATTTCCTCCTTAGAAAAATAAGACTGGGTTTATTTTCAGATTTGGGACCTTAGGTTCTTGATGTTATCTGATAGAATTTGAGTTGAAAATAAAAGGTGTTTTTTTATGTTAATCCACATCTACTACTTTGACTAAAACCAAACCCCAATCTTGAAACAGGTCAAAATTCAGAGATTAGGATTAAATATATCAACCCCAACAAAAGCCACCACAGGAGACTTTACATGGTGGTTTTTTTTTTTTCTTTTCTGTCTCATTTTTCAAAGTGTAAATTGAGGATCTGTTTGCTCAAAAGAAATAGATGAGGACAGTTATCTTCTATTATGTTCTTCAGGTAAGAAACAACAATAGTAGCAATTTTTAAGACAGATTCCAGAAGCCCCCAATTTGTGTAGAAACTTGACATTTTTAGCCCTAGAAGTCTGCATTTTGTTTTAATTTGGAGTTTTGTAAGAATCTTTTAGTACTTTAAATCCCAACATCCCTATTTTAGATAGAGTGAGAGGTTTTAAAGATAACTATTTGGGGGCTGGAATACATAGTAGCTCAGTGCTAGAACATTTACTCACCTACCACGTGCAGGGCCTGGGTTAATCCCACAGCTGCTAGAAAGAAAGAAAAGAAAAGAAAAATCTAAGTCCCTAAAACTCTAATTCTTAGGGTGTATTTTACCAACATGTTAAGACAAGCCAGTCTTGCATAAACCATCAGAGTTATCACTTACATATTTCAAGGAAGGAAGTACTTGGGTAAGTTGGAAGGCTGCAGTTACTACAGCTGCCCGGATCATATGGGTGAGCTTTTGAGGAGATTTACACTTGGTCGGAAGGGAAGGCATTTTTGCAGTTCAGTCTTCATTCATTCTGGTGTTCACAAACATCCTTAATCAGCTCAACCTTGAGTGCATTAGCCTAGAGTTTGTTATAACCACTTGACCAGAATGAGACAGATTCATCCAAACACGTCCACGTTCTACCGCACCCCTAGCCGGACAGCCGGGCAGGTGGCACGCGGCAAGGAATCCCCTCCCATTTCATTCCTACACTACTCTGACCTCCTTAAAGAACAAAAAGGGTCTCTTACTGTTAAATGTAAACATGAGGGCTCAACCTGGAGCTGGACGTGGTGGCACATGCCTGTAATCCCTACACTCAGGAGGCTGAAGCAGGAGGATCCCTGTGAGTTGGAAGCCAGCCTGGGCTACATAGTGAGTTCAAAGCTGGGCTGAACAATATAGCAAAACCCTGGCTCAAAAAGGCAAGATTCGACCTGGAGCTGAACACTGTGCGGAATGCTGCTCAGCACCCCCAAGTGCTTCTGGCTACCCAGGAAATGATCCTTGCAAAGGACACAGAAACTCAGTAACCACCAGCAGCAGGCTGCTGCCTTATTTCAATCCTTAAATGCAAAAGTAACATAGATTCTAAAGTATCCAAGGACTCTGCCTTCTGGCAGCAGACATTTTTTTTTTTCTTTCTTTCTTTCTTTTTTGGTGGAACCGGGGATTGAACTCAGGCCCTTGCGCTTGCCAGGGAAGCGCTTATTCCACTGAGCCATCTCCGCAGCCCCTAACAGACAGTTTTCAGAGCCACAGCCCGCCACTGGCGAGGAGATCAGGACCCCAGGTGACTCAGTCCTCCCCTCCCCCCGCAGTGGAGAAGCCCTACAAATGTGAGTTTTGCGGGAGGAGCTACAAGCAGAGAAGTTCCCTAGAGGAGCACAAGGAACGCTGCCGCACGTGTCTCCAGAGCTCCGACCTGGCGGATGCGGGTGAGTCCCAGCATCTGTTCTCCGAAGGGTTGCCGGGTCTGATGAGTGCTAAGACGTGCCCGTGGGCCGAGTGGCAAAGCCTCGCCCAGGGGTTGTTCTCCGACGGGGACAAATCACAAGCGGAATGAATACCTAGATGTTCGGGAGGTAGTACGTACTGTGAAGAAGAATGCGGAGGGTGTGGGGTGAGGGTGAGGCGGGGAAGCTCCCCGACAGACTCGGGACAGACTCGGGGTGCAGAGGGGTGAGCCTGCAGAGGACTCCAATCTGAAAGCCCTGTGTGGCTCGGGCAGAGGAAGCCCTGGCCTAGGCAGCCAGAGAGGACCCGGGAAACCGGGCGCAGTCCTGTCCTAAGTCTTCGTTCCTGACGTTTCCTCTGAATGAAATGGAAAAACTTCAGGTTTTGAACACAGTGAGGTGGTGCCATTGGGCTTCCCTTCTGCAGAGAATAACTCTGCTTACTGCTGAGGAAGGACTGCGTTGAGGGAAAGTTAGCAACTGGGCGTCCTGTTACGAGGCTGTCACAGGGACTCAAGCAAGAGAAAAGCATGTCTTGTGGTGGCAGAGGTGATAGAAAGCGTTCTGGTTCTACACAGTAGGCAGGTGGCAGACAGATGACAGATAGATGGTTGGTGGCGGATAGACAGACGGGTGATGGACAGACAGACAGACAGACAGACATTAAAGGAAGAGCCAGTAGAGGTGCTCAAACAGCTGGTTGGGAAATGACCAGGCAACGGTTGACGAAGACTGCAAGGTTTTCTTTGCTGACCAGATGGTAGGATTGGATGAAGGAGCGTCAAAGAGTCCTCCTCCTCATTCGAGCAGGGCCTGAAAGTCCTGTCAGCTGCTTTTCTTTCTTTCTTTCTTTCTTTCTTTCTTTCTTTCTTTCTTTCTTTCTTTCTTTCTTTTTCGGTACTGGGAGCTGAACCCAGGACTTTCACACTGAGTTCCAGCCCCAAGCCTTTTTTTTTTAAATGTATGTAGGACAGGGTCTACAAGGCCTCACTGTTTTCAGCCTCCCAAGCGCTGGGATTACAGGTGCACACCACCACGCCCAGTCTCATGCACCCCGGGGGTGGGGCCGGCACCGCAGGCCGGGGATCAAACCCTGGTTGCTGCGCTCTGCCTAAGCAGGCACTTTAATCCACTGAGCAATCTGGCTGGCCTCCCGAGCCTTTGTTGCTCAGGCTGGCCTGGAGCTTGGACTCCTCCTTCCACCTCCCATCCCTGGCCCTGTTGGATTCGCTGTGATGCTTGTACTTGGCTGTGGGGATTTCCTATGTTATTTGGTGATTGTAATCAGAGCCTGCTGACCACTGGCCGAAGCCCCAGACGGCTCTCCATGTGTCCCCTTTTCTCTCCTTCCCATTCTCTGCTTGGAACTCCCTGAAGCGTTCTCCTGCCTCATCTCTGCAGTCGTGCTTGGTCCCGTCCCGGTGGCCCACAGCCTGGCTCTGCAGCTCTCACTGGAGTACACAGCCATCTGCCTGTTGAGAATAAGTGCCCGCTCTCGGGGGACTCGGTGTTTGACGGAGGCGGTTGCAGCTGAATAGATTGAGCAGCCTAAAGCCAAACCCAAAAATACAACAGAAATAATATAAATCTCATGGAAAGTGGAGTGGAAATCATGACTGTTCTAACTGTCCCCCCTCTGGGGCAGAGGAAACTTTTGTTTTAGATAAAGGCCATTCATTGCATGGGGCTAGGAGCCGGCCAACTGAATTCCGTTGCTTGTGTTGCTTCTGCCTGTCATCCCGATGGCATCTTTGGTTTTTATCGAGGACTTGGATTTCCTTTTTATTTCTAGAGAGTAATGTTTTTCCCTTAAAAAAAAAAAACCAAAACACTAAAACTTGGGTCCTGACATGGACATATGCCTCATGTTAGGCAGCACTCGCCTGAGAGTGGAACACAGGTATGTTTACCTGCTGCGCTGTGTTTCAGACGACAGGCCAAGCACATACTGAACACCCCCCACCTTAGGGAGATCCAAGTAGAATCCGCAGCATTTCAAGTCAAAGAAGAGGGTCAGGGATATAGGTCAGTGGCATAAGCGTCTGTCTGGCAAATGCAAGGTCCTGAGTTCGATCCCTGGTACTGAAAAAAAGAAGAAAGTCAAAGAAGAAAAGAACATCTAATTCTACTTCCTCATTTTGGAGTTGAGGAAATGGACCCTGGTCAAAACGCAGTGAGTGGCTTTTACAAACACTATAGTGTTAGCGGTTTGGGTAATTGGCCATATTTTTGATGTTAAAATACAATTCACAGAGCATAAAATTCACTTAGAATAACATCTGCCTGCAAGTGGAGTAATCTGGGAGGCTCAGACAAGAGGCTTCCAAGTGCAAGCCCAGCCTGAGTGGACTTAGTGAGACACTGTCTCAAAACTAAAAATACATAGAAGGGCCAGGATGTAGCTCAGGGTGAAGGCTCAGATCAATCTAGTGATTTAAAAAAAAAAAAAAAAAAACCCAAATGAACTATATAATGCAGTAGTTTTTAGCAGGTTTACAAAAATCGTGCAACGCCACCACGCCCAGTTCCAAAGCTCTTTATCACTGGCAAGGGGAACCCCTTGCTCCTGCGCTGGTCCTTCCCACTCCTCTACTGCCCAGCCCCCGGCCACCACTATAGTATTTTCTATGTGGGTTTTCCTATTCTGGACATTTCTTGCAACTGGAATCACCCAGTATGTGTGTGGCCTTTTGCATCTGGCTTCTTTCTCTTAGCATGATGTTTCAGAAGTACTTCCATGCTGAAGCACGGGTTAGTATTTCGTTCCTTTTCATGACCAAAATTATATTCCTTTGGATGGATTTATGAATTTGCTATATTTCATTTATTCATTCATTTAATGAACATCTGGATTTTTTCCACTTTTTTTTGTTTGTTTGATTGGCTGTTTTTAAAGGTTATATATGAGGGCTGGGGAGATAGCTCAGCAGCATAAGCGCCTGCCTGGCAAGCACAAGATCCTGAGTTTGATCCTGGTACCAGAAAAAAAATGAAAAAATAAGATAAAGGTTATACATGATCGTTTAGCAAGAGAAATAAGGTACCACCTCCAGACAGCCGCTCAAAAATCCGTATATGTGTGCCTCGACTCTCCTAGAAGTAGGAAAGACAAAAGTAAATGGTGCTTCGTACACAGCACACTCGCTCCCCACCCGCACCACGCTTGCAAGAATTGGAAATTGAGGAAAGTATCAAGCGCAACCTCTCCGCTGCGAGCCGCGGCCCTCCGGGATTCGGAACCGCCCACCTGCAGGGGCGGCGTTGATTTGCATGTCACGGGTGGCGCGCGGGTGCGCACAGCACACTTTAAATTTCAGCAAAAAGACAGTTTATCAACTCAGCAAGTTTTGATTTTCTTTTTAAACAAATATGTTGTAATGGCAGTTTCAGGTTACAAAATGTGTAAGGTCCCGGCTTCATCGAGTCTACATACTGCACATCGCGAGGGGGCTGGGATTTGGCTCAGCGGGAGAATGCTTGCCTAGCAAACCGGAAGCCCTGGGGTCAGTCCTCGGCCCCAAAACCGAAACCGGTTCAACCAAAAAAATACAGGAAAATCAAAAAAGACCCAAACAAACAAGGGAGCTGCGTGTAGCTATCGCTCTCTTGCTTTGGGTCGTTCTCATGATTTTCCTGGAATCCAGATTACAAAGGCTGCTTACGGTAAACCAATCCTGCTCACACGGTTTCCCTTTTCATTCCCTTCTTAAAGTTGGGAGTCCAGGGCTGGCGAGATAGCTCAGCAGACTAAGTGCCTGCTTAGGTAAGCGTAGGGACCGGTGTTCAGTCCCCAGCACCACGTGCAATGCAGGCCCCGCTCCCAGCCAGCCACCAAGTCTGGGCAGCAGGCCCGTAATCCCAGCGCTGGGGAGGCTAAAACAGGAAGATCACTACAGGTCCGAGCTATGTAGTGAGACCCTGTACCAAATGCATAATAAAATACATACATACATAAAAACACTAAATGAAATTAAATGAAGTCCAGCGTGGACAGGGGCTCCCTTCCGAGCCCGGCTGACAGCGCGTCTGCGCCTGGGCGTGGCGCTCCTGCCTCGGTCCTGGCCTAGAACGAGGTGTAGTGCAGGGTGGGCGCCAAGCCCGAGCAGAGCTGCTGCTCTGGGGAGCCCACAGAGGAGAAGGCCTCAGAGTGAAGGCCAGCGTCCCCAAGGTCACGCCGGCCTTGGCTGCAGGGACTGCCGGCCTTGCCAATCATTTTGTCTTAGGTCTAGATGGCGGTGCTGATCCTCTGTGGCCCAGGCAGCTGGAAGCTAAGCTTCTATCTTAAAAAACTCACCAGCCAGCAAGACACTGGTGTGTGAGTGCTACACCAAGGTCTAGGATCAGGGCTGCTCCGGCCAGGACGTCCATGCCGGACGTTCTGGATGATAGCATCAAAACATGCCAGCTTTGCTGTGTCATGGCATGTAGATGTGGAGGAG
>NW_004524632.1:8973398-8979517 GCF_000260255.1 Octodon degus | reverse complement strand
GGGAAGAGGGAGAGGAGGGGGAGAAGGGGGAGGAGGGCGAGGGGGAGGAGGAGGACAGAGCCAGCAGGCTGCAGACTCGCTAGCTTGCTCTTCATTCCAAAAAGGAGCTCACAGAGGGACTCGTTTCACACAGTCTGAATACTTGGAGCTAAGCATATTTTTGTGTAACAGTGAGTTCTAGCACTCACAGGATTTTAAAGCAATTCAGTGTGTCTCTTTATTTATCGATCTCAGATCAGAGTCCATTTTTCAGTGCAAGCATGAGGGTTTCCAGGATGAAGTTACATTTTTACCAATGTAGCAGACCAAAGAAAGCTGTAAAACTTCAGGTCTCTTCCCCCAACCGGCACGGCACGCATAGCATTCATTTTACTTGCTCAAAAAGGCAAGAGTGTTGTGTGAGTGTTTTGTTAGAACCCGCCTCCACCCTTGGCAGCCGTGTGTTGCTAGGCAGTTTTACTGTACAGTAACGCCCCTCTCTTCCACTCACTGTCAGCGGCTGACTGACCACACCACAGAAAAGACAGGAAGCGGGTCTTTTTTATTTTTAGCAGTGCCTTTTATTTAAGCTCCATTTACCACTCCAGACCCAATGAAGGATTTTGAACAAAACCAGAAGCACAGCGCTGGTAAATGTAAAATCCATTTGAGATAGAAATTGCCTCATGGAAACAGTGAAGGAACAGCTGTTAAGGCTTATGCAGAGAAAAAGGTAGCGATCCACGCTACAGTTGTCGTCTCTGAGTTACCTTTCACTGTTCTTTTTTCAGTATGTCTTTAAAAATCACTTTGCCAGTAGCTGGCATGGTGGCGCCCCCTGTCACCCCAGCACGCAGGAGGCTGAGGCAGGAGGATCATTGTGAGTGAGCTCAGGCCAGCCCGAACTGCATTTTGAGACCCTGTCTCAGAAAGACAAATAAATAATAATAATAAAATCCCTTTGCTGATGACCGTGGGCACATCCACGGGACATACAAGTGACATCAAGCGGGGCAGATCCCGAGTCGGAGTCCTCAGTCCGTGCTGCGCTAAGGCTGAGTGCGAATGTTGCCTGCAGCCATCCCGCGTCCCCAGCTCGGCCCTGCGGCACTAACCACCGAACGCCACCCAGGAACGGATTTCCTATTTCGTCACTTAAGCCCATTATCTTGTGTCCTTACTATCTTTTCAAACTGGCTTCCTTCTACTTACGCGCTAAACACATGATGCAACAAGGCTGTGAGCCTGGGCTGGGTGTAAATAGACAGGAGGGCTGAAGTCTGAGCAGGGGCCAAAAGCCCGCAGTCTTCCTTTTTGGTCATTTCAGTGTGCAGCCCAAAGTCCTTTCTAATCTGAAAGAGACTATCCAACTATGAGCTAAACAGTGTCGGTGACAGGCCTGGAGTCCTAGCACTCTGGGAGGCTGAGGCAGGAGGGTTGCGAATTTAATCACAGGCCAGGCAACTTAGTGAGACCCTGTGTGAAAATAAAAAATTAAAAATGCACTTGCGGGGGGCTGGGGAGATGGCTCAGTAGAATAAGCACTTACCTGGCAAGCGCAAGGGCCTGAGTTCAATCCCTGGTACCACCAAAAAAAAAAAAAAAAAAAAAAAAAAAAAAAAAAAAAAAAAAAAAAAAAAAAAAAAAAAAAAAAAAAAAAATGCACTTGGGATATAGCTCATTGTGAAGGCTCTGAGTTCAATCCCCAGTACCACCACCACCCCAAAAAAGTGTTTTTTTAGTGATTTCACATGTCAGGTGTCCAATTGTGAGGAAAAAGACTAGCAGTTTGGCAAAGAGAGCGAGAGTGCACCAGGTTCCATCATAAATCAGGCTTTTGCCTAATTCACCGACGGAGCCCCGCCCCGTGCAAGGGGCCTGAGCCTACAGCAGGTACCCAGGCACGACAAGGATGGGAGCTTGGAGCTCTTGTCTCTAGTGAGTCAGGCAGGCAGAAGATGGGGGCGAACAAGGGTCCCTGGATTCCAGTCAGAATTTCCTCAAGCCCAAGTGGAGTTCGGAGGCGGGAAACCCTCCCCGCGCTTCAAGCGGTCTGTCCACCCATGAGCACTCGGAATGTGATTCTCCTAAATGTCAGGCCCTCGGCCACCGCGTGCAGTCAGAGGTGTCTGGAAATGACTGTCAAGCCCGGCTCGGTGGGTAACAGGAATAAGGACGATGTTATCTCAGGAGGTTGCCATTTAGTGACATGCCCTAATTACGGTTATTTAGGTCAATGTGTCCACGCTTCAGCATCCTCCCGAATGAGAGGATGTTGATTACGTGTCCTCAGAAGGCTGCTTGTTGTCACTGAGGGGGACCTTGGTAAAATGTAGGCAGGGACGGCTGAGAGACAGGTGGGGAGATGAGGCGTCAGCACAGTGCCTGGGTGAGTCCTCCACAGGCATTTGGCCCCCAGTGGGCTGTCTGCAGGAGCCTTACCAAGAGTCGTGGTGCTGTGGGGGCGAAACGTCCAAATGCTGCTTGCTATTCCTGTTTCCAGTAGTAAATACAGGAGGGAGGGCAGCTGCCCCAGGATGTGAGCCTCTCAGAATCGCTCAAGTCAAAGGGAATACTCCTAGCCTAGCCCAGAGTTAACTGCCTGCACCCTGCTTCTGAGAAGGAAAAAAAAAAATCGCCCTAACAGCTTCAGAAACCGACTTTAGATTCCAGGCTTTGCCTTTCATCTCTCTGCTTCGGGGCTCAGGGTAGTGCCACATCTGGTGGCGGTTTGTGTAAAAGGAAATAATATAAATAATAGTTTCCTGTTTGGTCATTTAAAGCTGTCCGGGGCTGGACAGAATTTGACGCACTCCACTCACTCGTGGTGTCCTGTCACCCAGGACCCTGGGCCCAAGCACGAGTCCAAGCCCTGCGGGGGTCCCTGCCGCTGACCCTTCCTGTTGTCCCTTTACAGAAAGTCAACAAGCTGAGACTAGAGGCTCTGGCTTAGTCCTCTAGTGTCAGGATTGTCTTTGACTAGAAAGGAAGTCTGGTAAACACTCACATGTCACCATCCTCTTCTTTTATTCCCTAGGACACACACCCCAAGAAGCTTTAGAATGTATTCTGTAATGACTGGCATATATGTTTTTTTCTTTTTAATGCTGATACAAAATTTTAAAAATTAATACTTTGAATTGTCCCTTTCTAATTTGGTTTTGGGTCTTACCCTGGAGCTCAACTTCACTGCAGAAGTTGCCCATGTTCTTTTCACTGGGAATGCCCATGTGTAGCACCTGCTGTCAGACAGACCACAGAACCTGTGACTTTATTGTGTCGCATGGCCAATACGTCTGACTCTACCTCGTACAGTGAGCCCCGCAGCTCCCAGAACAATGCATGCACCTCTCCTCGGGGCTGGGGAGACGGCTCAGTGATCTGAGGCCTCAGCCCCAGTCCACATGCCACGCCGGCCCCTGAGCCCTGGGTGCACCACGCCGGCCCCTGAGCCCTGGGCGCACCACGCCGGCCCCTGAGCCCTGGGCGCACCATGCTGGCCCCTGAAGCCGGGCGCAGTGGCGCACGCCTGTCCTCCCAGTGCTGGGGAGGCTGAGACAGGAGGATCACTACCAGTGTGAGCTGTGTAGTGAGACCCTGTACCAGATAGATAGATAGATAGATAGATAGATAGATAGATAGATAGACAGATAGATAGATAAATGATTTTTTTTTAAATCTCTTTTACAGCCATCACTGATTTCTACTCTAGGCCCATAGTTTCAAGGTGCTTTTCCACTAGAAATGCATGGGTACTTCACTTTAGGGAAGACTTCCTGAAATGCTTAGATAAAATGGAGACATTCCACGTGGGCCTTCCATAGAGTGCCATGCGGGAGCAAAGTGCGCCTCGAACCGTTGCCCGGCCTCTGCTGTGGGCTGAGAGCACTGAAGGGGCGGCACGGTGTGAAGAAAGAAAAAAAAACAAAAACGGAGATGTGTGCTTCTAGGGGGCAGGGGCAGGATTATGACCTTCTGGCCAAAAACAGCCACAGCCAGTTTGTGTATAGGGAGTTAAACTTTTTTTTTTTTTTTTTTTTTTTTTTTTTTTTTCGGAACTGGGGATTGAACTCAGGTCCCTGCACTTGCCAGGCAAGCACTTGTTGTACTGAGCTATCACCCCACCCAGTTTTGCATTTTTTAAAGGGATGTAGGGCAGAAAATACACACACACACACACACACACACACACACACACACACACACACTATAGAACAAAGAATTTGTGTCCCACCAGTTTCAAAATATTCAAAGCGCTCAGTGGATTAAAGCACCTGCAAGAAGGCCCGGGGGCTGGGGGCTCGATCCCTGGCCCCGGCCCCAGGGCGCTCTGAGGCAGCACTTGAGACTGGGCATGGTGTGCGCCTGTAATCCCAGCTCTTGGGAGGCTGTAAGCAGCCAGGATCACTAGGAGTCCAATGTAGTAATGCGACCCTGGACACCCTGTAGACTCCTCCCTAAAATTAAAAATAATAATACCCAAAATATTTACTATCTGGCCTTTCAGTGAAACGAGTCATTTGTCCTAGGCTTATGCTGTGTCCTGTGCCCAGGTTTTAAGCCTTGTATTTACAGCAGCTAGATATGAAGTCTTGTGGGTCCTGCCTGCCATCTACCAAGTTAAATTATATTTATCCAAATGGACTCTTTCCGTGGATTGGATGTTGCCACTGCCTGGATGCGGTTACATAATTTGCAATCCTGGATGTGTCTTAAGCCGCCTGGAAGACTGAAAATCCTGACGCCCAGGCTTTCCCTCCAGAAAGCCTGGCTGCACCCACGTGAGGCCCCCCATGTCGTGTTTCTTGCACGCTCTTCAGGCTGTCCTACTACACGGCCAGCCCTGAGAACACGGCCCGCACATCTGAAACGTCCAGCCACAGAGAGACTGCCAGCCCACCCATCCTCTCGGGCAGTACTTTTATTTTGTTTGTTTGTCTGAGATGGGGTCTGGCCGTAGAGCCCAGGCTGCCGCTGAACTCCTGTGCAGCCCAGGCTGGCCTGGAAGTGCAGCAGCTCTCCCTCCTCGGCCTCCTGCAAGATGGGATGACGGGCGGGCGGGCGGGCTCCGCCACACCCTGCTCCTGGGTGGTTTTGATTCACATTTTTCGTTAGAAATTGAATAGAAATGCATTATACCAATTTTTCTTCAACTAAAGACCACAGTGTGGCTCGGGGATATTTTAGCTGAGATGGCTTTGAAATGTTAAGAGATGTGAAACAGCACATGGAGCGCAGAGAAACAGAATATGAAAGATAGGAACCGAGAGGCGCGAGCTAAAAAGAGAAAGAATGAAAGATGCTCAGAATTTCAATACACAAATCACTGAGTAGATGCCCTGCTAGCCGGGTGAGTGTGTCTATTTTCAAAAGCACTATTAACATAAACAGAGCAGTAAATCTGGGGCACCGTGCTCTTTTTTTCAAAGTTGTTAAGGAGAATTATGTTAGTGTGCAGGTGTTACATGCAGTTACTCAGAAGCAGAGAGGAGGCTGATGGGGGTTAGAAGGTCTCCATCTATTTATCTTTCTGCAACCAACCACGTCCAGCCTGTTTCTTCAATACTTCCTCTTGCTAATGAAGGCGCTGGCTGGGGCTGGGCTGGGCTGGGCTTTCCCATTGGCTCAAGACTGCAAGATTTGCATGTGCCCTGGCGTCGGCCTCGCTGACCGCTGACCAGGGCAGGTATCCGGGGATCTGAGTGGGAATAACAGGTAACAGCGGCAGAGCTCGGCTCCCTCTCCTTCTGGACAATTTTATTTTCTCCTTTACCAACGTGTTCTTTTTTTCTCTCTCTCTTCTTTTCATATTTTTCCAAACCAGCAAGTGCAGAGGCAAGACACATCAAAGCAGAGATGGGAAGTGAAAGAGCCCTGGTTCTGGACAGATTAGCAAGCAATGTGGCAAAACGAAAGAGCTCGATGCCGCAGAAGTTCATTGGTAAGAGGACAGCCTTTTCCCGCTGCTGCTGCTGCTGCTGCTGCTGCTGCTGCTGCTGCTGCTGCTGCTACTAGCAGATAGTTTGAATGAGATAACTCGGAGGTACTCCCTGCAGGCCCTGCCTCACTTAGCCTCCGTTAGGCGAAGCAGTTAGTTTCCATTGCGCTTTTACTCTTTTATTCTTTTTTTCTTTTCTTTT
>NW_004524632.1:8955156-8973298 GCF_000260255.1 Octodon degus | reverse complement strand
AGACCCTTGCGCTTGCCAGGCAAGCGTGTATTCTACTGAGCTATCTCCCCGGCCCTGTGTGCTTTTATTCTTCGTGGTTCATTTTGAAAGCCCTAGCAAATAAACAGTGTTAACTGAAGGCTGCTCAACCAAAGACAGGGCATTTGGTACCCAGTGTCCTAAATGGAGGTGGTGCTCGGGCACCTTCCGCCTTCTCTCCGAATGACATGTTTACGCAACTCAGCAAGATGTCCAAGGTAGCCCGTTCGTGACCTCTTGTAACTGTATGTTCCCAATCAGTTCGGTTAGCACGCGTGAGCATTTCCCTGCTCTGAAACTCCTTGTCATGTCATCTTCTTCAATGTGATGCTTGACTTTAAGGTAAAGTCGCTGGGCTCACAGATTTAAATAACATGGTCTGATTCAATCGTTTGTCTTCTTGGAAGTTCATTTTTATGCCAGTGGCTTGCACGTTGTCAAAAACTACAGCAGAACGGGATGACTAAGAGGTAATTATGTTCATTAAAGTGCGAGGACTCCCGGACGGCAAGGGTATTTTGCTGAATTCTCCCAGATGTTTACATGCATGTGACCATGATATTTAAAATAGCTTTGTAGTTGGAACTAGACAGCTGAGTTGGATGTATCAGTTTTGTTCCAAACTGAAAGTTGGCGATATTGAACTAAAATAGTTATCACATTAAAATAGGCCTTTCTCCTTAATCTTAGAAAGCTGTCAATATTGTTATCGAAAGCTACTTGCTGCTACTGATTTCTTACTTCAGTTTTATTTTCTGTTTATTCTTTCCAGTAGCTTTTGTGGAGACCAGGCCTGCCTGGTTCTTAAATCTGGCTAAATTTAGTTCTGGTCTATATCGCATTTTTACAAGCAGACATTCTGTGTGAATGACAGGCAATACTGAAAGAACCCATAGATTCCAACGTTACCTAACTTGATATTTCTGGTTATTTATTTTTGCTAAATGAAGGTTTTATACTCTTCTAACGGTGCTAAGAATGAACAGGGTCACATTAGCGCTGGAGCATCCGGCTCCGGGAGATTCCCCCCTCCCCCTCCTTGGTGGGCACCGTGGGGGCGCGAGGTGGCTTCCTCACAGGGGATAAGCACAGGTGACCGATTGTCCTCTTCAAACATCACCTGTCCATCTCTGGATGTTCAGTTATGTGAAGAGCTTTCGACTGGCATACAGAAGAAAGCTCGTGCTGTTATTTTATGGTGCGAATGTGTCTTATTTTGGGGAAGTTTTGATTCTGGGACGGGCAGAGACTGGCCTGGGAGGGGTGGGGGAGAGAGGCGAGGAGGACACCTGAAGGGCTCAACTCCCACCCGGTTTTGGCCAGTGCACTTTCATCTGTGAGAACTCAATGTTGGGGGTGCATAGCTGGTTCTCAGAGCTGCCCTAAACCTGTGGTCACTGTCATAAAAGTCACTGTGATATTTTCACCGGGGAACATATGACCACGCTTTGCACACGTGGGTCCATGTGGCCGTGCCTGACACCTCAGGAGTCTGTCCCAGGCATTTGTCACTGCCTCCTCCCCTGCTCCTCCAGACTCGGCACAGACGCTGACCCCAGGTCTCACTCCTCTTCTGAGCTGGCAGGGTCAGGATGAGTGCTTGATTAGAGCCGAGGTAGCAACTGCAGGGGCTCAAGGCCCAGAGTTAACAGAGGCCCTTTTCTCTTTTTGGCAAATTGTGGTACAGAGCAGTTTGAAAAGCACCAGATTAGAAGCCCAAAGACCCAGTTCTGTTACAGCTCTCGTTTCTCAGCTGTGTGTTCAGATAGTTCTTGTAACCTTCCCGGCCTCTCCATATACTCATCAGTGAAGTGAGGAGGCTCAGGAGGTGTTGAAGTGACCAGGGTCACTTCTGGCTCTCAGAGCTGCCCTAAACCTGTGGTCACTGTCATAAAAGTCACTGTGATATTTTCATGGGTGAACATATGACCACGCTTTGCACACGTGGGTCCATGTGGCCGTGCCTGACACCTCAGGACACCAGGGTCACTTCAACAGCTACAACAACTCAATGACAATAGTCAGAAAAGAGATCTAAGGCATCAACGATGAAAACAGTTCATGTTCACACAGCCTGTGTAACTTTGCTACCTTTTCTCATCTCTGAAGATGGGGTGTTTATGTGAGAAATCCTATCATATGTTTGAAGATGGCTTTTTTTGGGTTGGTTTTTATGTTTGTGGTCCCAGGGATTGAACCAAGGGCTTCATTTGTATATGTTAGTCAGGTGTCCTGCCGCTGCACAGAGCCACATCCCCAACCCCTTAGTCTGTATATGAGGAAGATATTACTAAATCTGAGAAGTGAAAAATAAGTTGCATTTGTTCACCACTTATATATTTCACCTGGGGCAGCCCCCTTCCTTCACCCTGGTGTCACGACTGTGGCCACAGCTCCCGGCAGGGGCTTGCCCCAGGGCACCCTCTGAGGTGCCCAGCACTCCGCGTCCCGCACGCTAAAGCTTTGTTTGCCTCTCTGGGTCACCGAGCCCCATCAGCCTTGCGATGGAAGGAACAGGACTGTCAAGGGAAGAACAGACGGCAGTGACAGAACACGTGAGGCTGGCACTCCCCGGCCTCTTCCTCTCCTCTCGGGTCTCTCCTACACTTCCTCTCCACGGCCCCATTTTCTGAAAAGGCTCAGCCGCCAGGGAAATGGCAACGGGTGAGGTGTGAAGCAAGAATGAGTCACCCCTGTGGATCCGTGCTGCCGGCTGCACGGCCCCGAGACCAAGCGCGGCTGCCCTGACCTCCTGAACCGCTGCGACCTGTGGGAGGGAGCCCCGGCTTCCACCCAGCAGAGCCAAGCCGGGGAGGGGGGACGGATCCCGCGCATTTGGAGCACGGAAACCCTGTGAACAAATACCGGTCAAATCGCCACAATTTTTCTAATTCTCCAAGAAATTTTGAGTTGTTTTGTGCCAGTACCTGCACAGCCCCCAGCTGTGAGAACTCAGCAGCGTCCAGACCACTGGTCCTCTCCAGAAGACAAGCGGAACGCTCCTCGAAGCCACCTTCTGTTCACTGGCCTCAGCTTAGGCCGTCCGCAAGCGCCTGGGCCGTTTCCCTCCCGGGGGAGAAGGGTTGACTAGGCTCTGCATTTTCTCATTTCTGATTTTCATGCTTGCCCCTAAACCAATGTGATTCAGAGCAACGCTTTTACCGTAGCATCTTTGTATTTTTTCAAAGCTTGTGTGTTGCTTCATTAAAGAGCATTTTCATGTTGAAAGAGCATGTGAACGGATCATTTGGTGAGGCAAACAGTTGGTGAGGTTTTGACACTTGAGCAAACACCAGCTCTTCTCCCTCAAGCGGCGAGTGGGAAGTCACCAGCTCTGCTTAGCCCAGCAACAGGAAGCAGCACAAGCCTGTGTCCAAGAGCAGAGAGCAGGGATGTCTCCTCAGGGTGTCTAAGGGCAGAGAGCATCTTCTCCCACCTGCTCCTGAAGGCTCTGTGGCCCTGCAGGTAGTCCCAGGTCATCGAATTTCAGGGATCTCAGGAACCTCTGGGGCCACAGGGACGTAGCAGGTGGTGACAGCAGGGCCACACCTGCAGCCCCAGCCTCCTCCCTTTCCTAGGTCATGGGTCACGTGTGCCTCAGAGGCTGAAAGTCTGGAAAAGCCCTGGAGGAAGTAGTCACTCTGTCCCCAGGAGGATGAGTCTCCTCGAGAGAAGGACAGACCTCGCTGTGACTCCCTCAGGACAGGGGACAGCCAGGCGGGCTGCCGCAGCGTCCCACAGAACACAGAGGCTTGTGCGGCAGCTGCAGAATGTGATCTCCCCGCCGCCCCCTTCCCACCGCACCTTGTCCGCTGCCCACTCCTGAGCAGAGCCTCAGCGAGCTCAGCCCCTCGGGGGAAGGCTGGGGCCTCTGCGACCACCGCAGCTGCTTTCTTCCCACATGCCCGCCTTTTCCGGGACGTGTGCTTGGCACGGGGGAGTGCTACACGGCAGGAAAATGATAATACACGGCAGCAAACACGTGCAAGGGGCCTGAGAAAGTAAAGACTTCAAGAAAGCCGTGTGCCATTCTCTCCAAGGATTTGTGTTATTTTTCCAAAGGTCAGTTCACTTTGCCTCCGTCTCCCAGAAGGAGAATAAAATCGGAACCACACAGTCCACGGGCCGGAGCCTCCCAGGCTGCCTCCAGCCCGGCCTGCAGCCTGCATGCCTACCTCTGTTCTGTGAACGGCCGCGGGGCGAGTGCGCTGCCCTCTCTCTGCCCCCTGCACCCCAGAGGTGTGGAATAGCCCTCTCCTTGCTGCAGGCAGAAGTGTCTCCACCTCCCTCACCACCACCTGTGGTGACAGGCAGGCTGCCCTGAGAGCAACCGGGCAATGTGTGCCCGCTGTGGGCAGCAAGTCATCCCCCTCTTTGCACCCTGGTGGCTGCTCTGCGCAGCAGCGTCAAGGATGCTGACTTGTAATGCAATGGAGTAAGGCGCTGAGTCCCTGTCTGATTGCGGCGAGGCCTGAGCTCCTCGGAGCGCAAGCGCGGCGCTGAGCGAGTGGCGGCGGTCACGCCAGCAGGTCTGTGCCAGGCCTCGTCAGGCCCTTTATGGAATCACAGCCTGTGTCTCAGAAATACTTCTTGCCATCCTTGGTGAGAAGTGGAGCATGCCTGTCATCTCAGCACTTGGGAGGCTGAGGCAGGAGGATCGCCATGAGGTGGAGGCCAGCCTGAGCTACATGTAAGTGAGTTCAAGGCCAGACTGAGCTGCACAGCAAGAGCCTAACTCAATAAGACAAATACTTCTTGCCAGAAGCGGCAGCTCCTACCTGTCATCTCTCCTACTGGAGAGACAGCGGCAGAGCATTATAGGCCAAAGGCCAGCCTGGGCCACGTACTGAGCCTGTCCCAAAATAAAACTTTAAAATGAGTTAGGGGTGTAGCTCCGTGGTAGAGCACTTGCCTAGCATGTGTGAGGACCCTGGGACCACACACGGGCATGCGTGCGCACATACCTTAAATGCATTTTCAGGGAAAAAAACCCAGTTTGCAGCCCCTAAGCCCCTTCTTCCCTTGCCTTGGGTCAGCCCCAGCAGAGCCTCTGAAGTCCCTATCAGTGGAGGGGCTGGGCTGCCACAAGCACAGTAGCCTCCAGGAGCAGCAGTGAAGGCACCAGCCAGTGACTGAGGACTGAGGACCTGCCTGTTGGCCTTGGGCTCTTCACCTCCTTAGCTAGTGTCTCATCCCATGAGGCACCGCCCCTAGAAACATGAGACTTTGGGCACAGCGCGAGGACAGAGGGGCCTGGCTGGTTCTTCCCTCCCTCCACGTGGCAGTTAAGAGCCAGTGACCACCTGCTCCAGCTATGCTGCAGGGTCCAGGGCAGGCGGGTGCTGTGTTAGTCACCCGAACCTAGACGTGCGAGAAACACACAGCTGGAGCACGGCCCGCCAGGCGGCCTGGTTTCTAAACTTAGTACTTGCTGTTGCCATTTGAATTTTCGTTGGAAGAAAACCTCTACTCAGCCTGAAGCCAGGATCGTGAGGCGTGAGTCCAACTGGAAGCTGCGGGCTGGGGCTGCTCCTGGCTAAGTGCCTGCTTAGCGTGCGCGAGGCCCTGCGTTCAATCCCCAGTACCACAAAAAAAGAAAAAGAATTAACTAGAAGCTGGACCCGAGGCTGGGAGCACTTCCACGCTTGCAGTTTGACTAACCTTTTTTATGAGCGCATTACTAAAGAAACGTGAGCTGCTGGCTTTTCGTTACTGTAGCTCAGTCCCTCCGAGTTTCGTCCCCACTGAGTCATCGAGTCTACAGGTGACTGATAATCATCTCCGCGCCACCGCAGCTCCAGTTACGGTAACTCGGCAACAGGGGACCCGAGCCCCACAGCGCAAGGTCTGCCCTGGCCACAGGGCTCTGCTCATTTCCACGTGGGGCCCGAGAAGGGGTGGGGGATGGGAGCCGCAGGCCTGGACAGGGAGAGCAGTCTCCAGGGGGAAGGTGACAGAGGTCAGGACACGCCCAGCCCACCTGTAGGCCTCAGGGCCTCTGTCGCAGGTGACAGCATGGAGCACTGTGATGATCCTCAGGAACTGCAGCGCATGGGAACCCTGACAGGGCCAGAGCACCCAGAGCCACCACCGCAGCCACTTGTCCGCTGCCTTGGCGCTGCTTCCAGGCCTGTGGCTGGCCTCAGGGTCCTCCTGCAGGGAATGTGTCAAAGACAGTTTTTTGATGGGAGTGAGACAGGGCCCCAGACGATTGCTCTGGCACAGGCTTACCTCCCTGTTGTGTCCCATCCAGTCCCAGGAGGAGCCAGTGTTCTTTGCATACCCTTGCGCCCAGGCCTTTGTCCAGAAGCTGTCAGGTTGGCCTTAAGTGGTGGGAACAGGACAAAGCCACCTGTGTGGGTAAGACTTTTCTCTGCCCTCCCTGGCCTTATGTCCTCCTACAATTCTGGTCCCCTTCCACATCACTGCCTTCCTGAAAGGCCAGCGTCACCTGCTGTTTGTTCGGGCCCCAGCCCCTGGCCGGGCCTTCAGGAAGCCCCTCAGCGCACCCCTCTATGGGTGTGATTGTCATTTTTATTCTGGAGTTTCCAAAAACCTAGGCCGCAACCATTAGGAGGCACACAGGACTTTTAAAAACTTTGATCCAGGACCATCAGCAAACTAAAGCACCTGTTTAGGCAGAGCACAGTAGCTAGGGTTCGATCCCCCATGTGCTGTGCTGGCCCTGCGTGCAGTGCACGCTGAGACAGCGATTGAGACTGGGCGTGGTGGCACGCGCCTGTAATCCCAGCACTTGGAAGGCTGGAAACGAGAGAATCACTAAGAGTCCAGTCTACGTAGCGAGATCCAGTAGGCCCTGTCCTAAATACAGGAAAACAACAACAAACAACAACTTTGATCCATCTGCCAAGAAAATCATTTTCCTTTGAGCTCTTTCAGTCTCTAAAAACATGGGCAGTACTGAAGAGAAAGCCTGAGGCTGACGCTGACACTCCGGTCTCAGTGCACGTTTCACGCTTGGTCACCAATTCCTGACCCTGAGCGGGGATCCCAGCCCCCAAAAGCCCGCAGCAATCGCTGATCACAGTGAGCACAAATTTGCTTTGCATGATCACCTCCTACTTGTGGCGAGTGATTCTGGGTTTCCATTTATGTTAGTGATACAAAATTTCCTTTAAATGTTTTAATTTAGAAAAAAGAAAATGTGAACTGATTCAAACAAATCAGGAAAAAAAGCACCACGCTGTGCTTACCTAGGGCCTTCTCCATGCCAGGAGCAGCTGTAGCATGTCTAGTGGCCCTGAGGGACCGCTACAATTACCAGGATCCGTTCACAGGCGGTCACACCACTAGAAACCGTTGGAGCCGTACCAAGCTGAGTCGGTGCGGCACTAGAACTCATTCTCTCAACTGCCACCTGGGCCAGGTGCACAGATCCTGCAGACCTGAAGGAAAAGACCTGAAAATGCTTTCTTTCCTATTCTTGGTATTGCCAGATGTGATGGTGCGAGCCTATAATCCCAGCACTAGGAGGCTGAGGCAGGAGGATCGCCCTCAGGGCAAGGGCAGAGCCATTCTGAACCACTACTGATATCCTGCGTCAAAAAAACAAAACTAAACTGAAAACGTATTTCTTGGTATATCTTTTTTTTTTTCTTTTTCTTGTTTTGATACTGGGGTTCAGACTCAGGACCTCTCACCTGCCAGGTCTTATGCCCCTGAGCTATCTCCCAGCCCCTACTTGGTATATCTCTAATCAGATGCTTCTCTATGCATGTCGTGAGCAGTGCCACTTTCTGCCTTCATTTTTGCCCCCCTCTTGACGAGGAATCCTTTCTTACCTCTTGGACAATCTAAATCCCATCAGTTTATCAAGACTCTTTTCAAAATTTACAATTTTCCCGGAATACCTCCCTCCCCTAAGTACTCCTGAAGTCTTTGCTTTCCCTTAGTATATATACTATGTACAAGACAGGTGTGGTGGTGTATGCTTGTAATCCAGCAGTCTGGAAGGCTGAGGCAGGAGGATCACAAGTTCTAGCCCAACCTGGACAATTTAGCAAGATCCTGTCTTCAAATAAAAAAGGGTGGGCCGGCCAAATAGCTCAGTGGATTAAAGTGCCTACAAGCAGGCGCAGGGACAGGGATCCAATGCCCCGGCCTGCCTCGCCGGCTCCGCCCCCAGGGTGCGCTGGGATGGTGATTGAGACTGGGCATGGTGGTGCGGGCCTGTAATCCCAGGTCTTAGGAGACTGTAAACAGGCGGATTACTACTAGTCTGATCTAGTAGTGAGACCCTGAACACCCTATAGACCCTTCCCTAAAATAAAAAAAAAAAAAAAAAAAAAGAGTGACAACTAAAAAAGAACTTGAGATATGGCTCAGAGCAGAGGCCCTGGGTTCAGTCCCCACGCTGGGAGAAATAAGACAGACCAATATATCATTTCCACCCAACCATCTTACACTTGCCTAGACAGTACTTAAGATTTCTCCCCTGCCTGTCTCACATGTGGCGTTTGGAATAAAATCCAAAGCCCCAGAGAGCGGGACAGCCCTTCACAGCTCCTAACCTGTAGCCTTTCTGAAGCTCCATGTGAGCAGGTGGCTCCCCTCCCGCTGGGCTGCACCCCGGCCCTGGGTCTGCTGGTGCTTTCTGTACTCCATCACCAAACCTTGCATGCACTGCCCAGTTCTCTAAGCCTGGCCGCCTAGGAAGCGGTTATGCAAGAGCGGCCCAGGGTGAGTCAAGCACCCCAGAGCCGAGGTCAGTGAGTGACTTCACCTCACCTCCAGCCCCAGCTCGCTCGCCACACTCCCTGTTCCTCCTGCCACTTGGCCCTGTGTCGACGCAGCCCAGCCCAGGGCGTGGGTCAGTCCCTGTCCCAGTCCCTGTCCTTGCCTCTCTCTGTCTCTGTCTCCCTCCCTCTCTCCTGACACACAGCACCCACGTACTCTGCCGGCGCCGACTCTTGTTTTCAGAATCTCTCTTTTTTAAAAAAATTAATTTTATTGAGAAAGAAATAGCAATGAGACAGTTTTAAAACAAGTTAGGACAGTTACAATAATACATTGCATATTGTCTTCATAGTAGTTATTCATAGTACAAGATGCAGACATGATATCTTGTCTAAACACTATTAATATAAATCTTTCTTCTCATTGAACTAAGAGAAAGTAGTTGTAGGGGCCGAGGAGATGGCTCAGTGGAATAAGTGCTTCCCTGGCAAGTGCAAGGGCCTGAGTTCAATCCCCCGCTCTGGGGAAAAAAAAAAAACTACGGCCATGCTTGGAATGCCTGTCATTCTGGTCTTATAAATGTGTGCTGCTATGGTTAGGATAGATATATAGCTACATTCTCTTAATTCAGTGAATAGAGGGATTTGTTCTAATAGTGTTTGTAAATAGGGTATCATGTCTGCATCTTGTACAACAAGTAAGCACTGGGAAGAGAGTATGCAATGTGTTAATTATTGGAACTGTCCTACCAATTTGATTTGAAACTGTCTCATTGCTATTTGTTCCTCAATAAAATTATGGAAAAAAATAAAATAAATAAATGTGTACTGCTTCTAATGTCATATCAATTACTGCTATACTCTCTCGCAAGTAAATGTTTGTTTTTTTAAAAAAAAAAAAGTAATAAAAGAAAATGAGGCAAGAAAAAAATGTCATAGGACTGTCCTGCTACAGTGTTGTACATGGTTAGATTTCAGAATCTCTCAGCAGCTAACTGGAGAAGTGAGAGGAGGCGACCGCAGGTGTCAGGTGTGAGACAGACCACGCCTCGGATGCACCTTCAGGCGGCGAGGACGCCGCTCTGGGCAGGCACGGGGTCCCCGGGGCTCCTTCCCAAGGCCGCTCTAGAGCTGCTGCTGGGCGCTGCTTGCCTCCCGCATCAGCCCGCACGGAGCTGAAGTCCGGGGCTGTTTGCTCTGACCTCTGTAGCTATTTTCTGATCCCACTCTCCAAAACGTCCATGCCCCTGGCGACTGTTAGCACAAGAAAAGAACCAGCCAGAGAAGGGCCTGGGCAGTGGCTCCGTCTGCTGCGCGCTCTGGCAGGCCTGCAAGGCGAGGCCTGCGCCGCGCCCCTCCGCACAGCGCAGTCTGGCCTGCTCCTTCCCACCTCCGTTCTGCTGCACAGACGCAGCCCACCAGGGCCAGCCCTGCCCTGCCTTTGCCTGTGGGCTTTGGCAGCCGTGTCCCTGAGGCCGCAGCGTGGAGCCAGGCTGTTCCCGAGTAGCGGCAGCTTCTGCTTCCTCATCTTGAGGACTCTGGAACAGCAGCCCCCCACGTTCTGAGCTGTGCAGTTCCCTGCGTAACCCTCCCTCTCACTCCTTCCAGGGGAGAAGCGCCACTGCTTCGACGTGAGCTATAACTCCAGCTACCTGTACGAGGACAGTGAGATGATGCAGACCCGCATGGACCAAGCCATCAACAGCGCCATCGGCTACCTCGGTGCCGAAGCCCTACGCCCCCTGGTCCAGACACCGCCCGCGCCCCCGGCCTCCGAGATGGTTCCGGTCATCAGCAGCATGTACCCCATAGCCCTCACCCGGGCCGAGATGCCCAATGGTGCCCCCCAGGAGCTGGACAAGAAGAACATCCCCCCGCCAGAGAAGAGCCTGCCTTCCGACAGAGCCCTCTCCCCCAACAACAGCGGCCACGACTCCACAGACACCGACAGCAACCACGAAGAACGCCAGAATCACTTCTACCAACAGAACCACATGGTCCTGCCCCGCGCCCGTAATGGGGTGCCACTCCTGAAGGAGGCCCCGCGCGCCTACGAACTCCTCAAGCCCCCGCCACTCTGCCCAAGAGACTATGTCAAGGTGGTTACCAAGGATGGGGAGGTGACAGATGTGTTCCGGTGTGACCACTGCCGCGTGCTCTTCCTGGATTACGTGATGTTCACCATCCACATGGGCTGCCACGGCTTCCGAGACCCCTTCGAGTGTAACATGTGTGGGTACCGCAGCCAAGATCGGTACGAGTTCTCGTCTCACATCGCCAGGGGCGAGCACAGGGCCATACTCAAGTAGGGTCTGGCCAGGCTGAGGCGCTCCCCAGGGACTGCACACCCTGTTAATGGCCTCCAAGTCCAGGATTCCTTCTACACCATTCTTAATAAGCAGAGAAACACTGTCCATTCCGGAATGGCTAGTTGCTCCTTGTGGGATACCTTTGTTTTCCCACCAGTTGAATTTTATGAAATTTAAAAGACCAAAGAAATCTTTAGTCTTTACCTTTTCTTTCTTTCTTCCTGTTTCTTTTGTTTTGTTTTTTGAGACAGGGTCTCACTGTGTAGGCATGGTGGTCTCAAACTCACAACAATCCTCCTGCCTCGGCCTCCTGAGTGCTGGACGTGCAGGTCTGTGCCACCACACCTGGTTCAGTCTTAGTCTAAAAGAGTTGAAACAACTTTCAAATTTAGCACCACTAGACTTTTTTTTTTTTTGAACTGGGAGCTAAATCCAAAGCTTGCAGCAGAACTGCACCCCCCAGCCCTGCCTAGATTTTTCTATTATTATTTTGAGACAGAGTGGCTAAGCGACTAAATTGGCCGTGCTGGACTTGAACTCACACTCCTGCCTGCGTCTGCGGGAGCGCTGGGACTACAGGTGTGCGCACAGCGACGCTCAGCAGAACACACCTTTAATCTTTCTGTTTTTGAAAGAGGTTTTCAGTGTTTTATGTTTGGGGGTACTTTTGGTGTTGGGGCCCACAGGCCTGAGCCTCCGCCTTAGGAGACGCCTGGGGTCTGTGGGCTGCGCCCAGGTGGACAGAGGCTCCCGGGCGGGCGGCGCCTGCTGCTCCCGCCTGCTCGGCTGGAGGTTAGGGGGACCCCGGTGTGACCTGAGCCTTACGCGTGGCACTCAGGCACACATCCGGTGCCTTGCGCACCCCGTTTCCCGCCCTCCACCTCCCGCTCCCCTTCCAGTGTGAGGAAGTCTACAGAGCGAGGAGCAGAGCAGCCCGGAGGCAGCCTCTGTCGGTGCCACAGCGCACCGCACCGCTCAGGTCGCACGGAGCCAGCGGTCCAAGGATGTGTCGGGCAAGCTGTCCCCAGAGGGTGTCGCGCAGGGACACGAAGCCTGCGATTTTCGTCCTCCTGGAATTGGACTGGGCAGGCCAGGAGCCCTCCCGCCCCTCTGCGGGAGCGCGGTCGCCTTCCCGGCCACTGCTGCTCCCTTCCCTGACAGCAGCGACCCTGTTTTCTGCACGGAAGCCACAACCCGGGCAGGGCCGTATCCACCTGCCCTGCAGGCCCGGCCGGCCGGAGCGCACCCCGGGCTGCGGAGCGGGCGCGCGCTCTGCTGGACGGGAGGCCGAGACAGGAGGCGCTCCCCGAGATCGCTTCCTCCCTCGGACTCCGATGCAGGTGCCCTGAGCTCGCCAATCTAAGGAAGCCTCCGCGCAGAGAGGAGCAAGCTGGGGGCGCAGCGCGGCCCTGCTGCAGAACCGCGGGGGGCGCCGCCCTCCGGGCCGAGGAAGAGCGCTGGGGCTCAGCCAGAGGGGCACGCTCGGGCAGGCCTACGCTCTCGCTCCCTTCTGCTCCCCTGACGAGGAGAACTCTCCCGTTTCGCCAGGAAAACTTTTGCTCTTGTTTCAGACATCGCTTTGGAGTGTGCCGCTTTCTCCCCATGTAGCCCCTCAGGATGTGTAATCGCCATAGTGTGTTTTAAATAAATTGGACAGAATCCTCGCTGGCCATGTACGGGTGCACTGTGGCTCTGCAGCCAGGCCAGCAGCTGGGTCTCACTCTGTGCAGGTAACAGATTTCCGTCGCTGAAGGAGGCAGAGCATTTTTCAGATGGTGCGCACACTGAGGCGTCCCGAGGCTCGGAAGGAACACAGAGGCCGCTGCTGTGAATTACAGGGAAAGAAGGTGTGAGACCTTTAGCGTACTGGCCCACGTAGGGGAATTAAAGACCCAAACACAACAAATGGGACTTGCCTAGAGTTTCTAAAAGAAACAATGGGAAGAGAAGCCAAACAGCGATAAAAATTGTAAGGGGGGCAGGGGGACAGGGTGGACGACTTGTGTAGCAGTTCCACTGTAGAGCCCTGAAAGTATTTAACATGTTTAAAGTACAAAACAGGGCCAGCCATCATGGCGCACACCTATAAACCCAGCACTTGGGAGGCTGAGGCAGGAGGATCTCCTCGAGCTCAAAGCCAGCCTGGGCTACAAAATGAGTTTAAAAGCAGCCTAAAATTACAGAGATCCAACTCAAAAAATGAATAAATAAAATACAAAATAAAACTTAAAAGCCACCTCTAAAATGAAAAAACTGAAATAAACCAACCTAATCATTTGTTTAAAAAAGAAGGGCCAGGGAACTGGCTCAGTGGAATAAGCACTTGCCTGGCAAGCGCAGTGGCCTGAGTTCAATCCCCTGTTCAAAAAAAAAAAAGCCATCTAGTGGGCCTTCCGCCTGTGCCCTTACCCTCCCGTCCCCATGGGACAGGAGCTGCTGTGGGCCAAGCCAGCGTCTGCAGGAGAAATTCTGTAGAAGACCTGCCAGGCGCTGGCGCAGAGAAGCCGCTGCAGTCCCAAGAACACCAGGCTCCGAGGCAAGCCGTGTGGATGGGCTCTTGGGTGGAGGGCTCTCCCGCGACATTAAACTCCTGAAGGTCTAGATAAAGGAGTGGAGCCACAGGGCCCTTCCTCTTCCTCCTCCTCCATCAGGCGACAGGGTTCTATCTGGCGTCAGTTTTCTATAAAAAAAAAAAAAAGCCCCAGGCACGGCCCGAGTTCTGGGCAGCCATCCTCGGGGATAAAGGCATCAGTCCTGTGGTCACCATGGCCAAGCAGGCTCCCGGCGGAGACTCCAGCCCTGCCTCCAGCTGTTGCTTCTTCTGAAGTGGTGGCAGACAGACCCAAGGTGAGTGTGACACGAGGGACCCGGAGCCCACTGCTCAGCCTGAGGGGCGGACGCCTGTGTGACCCTCAGGTCACCCCTGAGCTCCAGGACCACACTGACCACGCAAGCGCGAGCTTCCACATACACATCTTCTTGTCCTTGAGGCAGGGCTTCAGTAGGTAGCCTGCACTCATGGCGAGCCTCCCGCCTCAGCCTCCTGAAGGCTGGGATCACAGGCGTGCCCGGCTTCCCCCTGCACTGCATGACTCTTCCCGAAAGCCTACTGTGGGGCCTGCAGATGCCCCCCATCCTTCTCGACCCTGTGAATTGGGCACCAAGCTCTGCACGAGTCCCATGGCCATTTGTAAATCCAGCACTGTGGCGGGGGTCCGGAGGCCTGTTTGCCAGTTGCTGTGCCCCTCAGTGGGCGAGTCCGGCTGAAGCACTGAACCTCTAAAACTAAGTTTTCTTGGCCCTCAATGAGTCAGAGTTAGACCTTCTCTGGGGTCCCTTCCAGCTTTCAATTTCTGTGTAATCATGCAGCAAACACATTTTCTAAGGCTTGAATGTTGGGGTGTAAACAGAAGCATCTATACATGAGAATGTTTCACATTTCTTTGGTGTGAAAATGGTAAGGTGTTAAGTTTTTCCTTTAACCACTGCGGCGCAAATCTGAAGACTGCAAGGAGGAGCAAAAAACAGGAAGGCACTGTGATCGTGCCCGGGGTCGACACACACACTGGCACCTGCAGCAGCTTGCCAGGCCCCGCCCCCTTTTTAAAGACAGGGCCTCGCTGTGTAGCCCAGGCTGGCCTCACACTCATGGAGATAGACCCTCCTGCCTCGGCCTCCCCAGTGCTGGGATGACAGGCGTGCGCCACCACACTCAGCTCTTCTTTTCACATTTTAAGAACTTGTTCTAGGGAAAATAAATTCTGCTTCCAGGAATGACTCCGTGGAGTCTATTTACAAATTGAGAGCCAGCTTTACAGACAGGGCTACCAGAGCCAAAACTCGCGAATTCCTGGTGGGTGGATGCCAGTCTAAAGGGCTGACACCGGGGCTCACACCTAGCTCCTGGCAATAAGCGTCGCTGTCACAGTGCACAATGGATGCTCCTTCTTGGTAGCACCGTGTCTGTCCCCAGAAGAAAGGGTCTTATGAAATCCAGGGCAGCCGCGCCAGTGCGCGTGAGCATCCAGCCACGAGGCAGGTGCAGGCTGCGGCGCCTCTTCGGCCTCACGCTGCGCCTTCGCTCTCTGCTGGACACCCAAGGCCCTGGGAGGGCGCTGCCCGGTACCTGTTCCACTCCCACGCACGCTGCTGGCTCCTGGGGGATGAGAGAATCGGGGCAGGGAGCATCCCCCCACTAGTGTTAGCATCTGCCAAAGAGGCCGTTGTGTCTGTCTTGAGATGGTGGACAGAGGCCCCTTCTGTCACCCCAGGGTGGGATGATGGTGGGGACCTCCCCCCAGCCCCTCCCTCACCCTGTGACCACTTTATTCTCCCGAGGTTGCTTCTGTGGCAGACAACCATCCACAAAGCCTACACATCTGTGGTAGCACCCTCAGGCCCAGGGTGGTCCTCCAGGGAGGACCTACAGCCAGGTGTGCTGGTGCCCCCCCATCGTCCCAGCCCTCAGGAGGCTGAGGCAGGAGGGTCGCAGCCAGTTCAAGGCCAGCCTGGGTTGCATAGTGAGTCCAAGGCCAGCCTGGACTACATAGCGAGACTCTGTCTCCAAATGCTTACACACACACACACACACACAAAAAAAAAAAAAAAAAAAAAAAAAAAAAAACCCCTCCACATTCTTAAATCCTGCAGCCATAGTCTGTACCGTGCGCAGGCCCACCTCAGGCTGCACCGCCTTGCAGTATGCCGAGGCTGCGTCGCCCGCTCCTTCCTTTCTCACCATCCCTCTTGCAGGCAGGCTCTCCCCTCACACCAGGCAACCACAACCTGGGGGCTAAGCAAACCCACAAAAGTTCCCTTGCAGCCAAGGTGCCGGGTTGGGGTGGAGGAAGCGAAAAGAGCGCCTCTGTCCCCAAGTCCTCTGCAGCTCTGGGGGTGCAGGGCAGCGGGAGCTGGCCGTCAGAACGGAGCACCCCACGGGGCCCAGCACTGGCTCACCTGCGTGGCCGCCTGTTCTGAGCCACTCCTGACTCGGCTCCAAACCTGGGCAGGGACAGAAGGTCTCACCTTTTAAACACAGGGCCCAGGATGAAAACGACCCAGCGTTCTGGCACACAGACAAGTGCTGAAGCACAGACCTTGGCGGAGACTTTGGGCCAGCACCGGTGCTCCGGCAGCCTCTGCACGCTGTGTCATTCCTCGTCCTCCTTTCCCCTGCTCTGTGTAAGGCTCCAAATGCTCCAAGCGGAAAACAGGCCTGAGGAGCGGGCCTGTGGCCCAGTGATAAACCACTCTCTGGGATGGCCCAGGCCCTGGTCCACTCCCAGCACCAAAGCATTACTTCCAGGAAGGACGTGTCCCAGGACTTCCAGTAAGATGACCAGGACAATGACGTCCTGACTTTAAAATGCACCCCACCAAGCCAAGTGCAGTGGTGGACCCCCGTCATCCCAGCACTCAGGAGGCTGAGGCAGGAGTGTCACCATGAGTTCAAGACCAGCCTGAGCCATAGCATGAGACTCTGTTTTTAAAAAATAAAGAACAAGGGCCGGGGAGATGGCTCAGTGGAATAAGCGCTTCCCTGGCAAGCACAAGGGCCTGAGTTCAATCCCTGGTTCCACCAAAACAAATAAAGAAAGAAAGAACAGTTTGATCCCTGGTACCACCCCTGGGTGCACTGAGCCGGTGACCAAGTCCAGGTGTAGTGGCGCATGCCTGCAATCCCAGCACTGGGGAGGCTGAAAACAGGAGGATCACTACCAGTAAGAGCTGCGCAGTGAGACCCTGTACAAAAAAGAAAGAACAGAAGATAAGCAAGCAGCATGTCTCTTACCTCCTAAAGAATGGGGCACTTTTTAATGTTCACACAGAAAACATAGTTGAGGAAATGTCTATAGGCAGAAGGGCTTAGCGTTAAGTGCCTGAAAAGAAGACAATTTGACCTGAAGTACAAGGTCAGGCCATGTAGGAAAGGCACTGTGTTTTAGGGCAGCAGGGAGAACGGTCCTGCGAGCCACCCCGAGACCAGGGCCGGGGACCAGCCCATGAGGACGTGGGGTGGGAAGGGCCTAACGGAGAGCCGGGCCCTGCGCTCGGCTCGCTCGTGTGAGCTCATGGAGGAGCCCAGACTGTGCTGCTGATTTCCCGAGAAGCTGCCCGTAGCTAACCAGGTGTCCTCCCCTTGAGGAACCCAGGTGGCGCGCTTCTCAGGCATGGTGGCCAGGTGCCGCCGTTTGACCCTAGAGCCTTGCTATTTTCACTAAGGATGTAAGAATATCTACCTTCCAGGGTGCTGGGAGGTTTGGTGTAGTTTCTTTTGTTTTATTTTTGTTTTTTGGCAGAACCAGGGGTTGAACTCAGGCCCTTGCGCTTTTATTCTACTGAGCCATCTCCCCAGCCCCCTGTTTTGTTTTTTGAGCCAGAGTTTCACTGTACATTCAAGGGTAGCCTCGAATTCATATGTAGCCCAGGCTGACCTCAAACTCACAGTGATTCTCCTGCCTCAGCCTCTTAAGTGCTGAAATTACAGGCATGCGCTACCACACTTGGCTAAATTTGATGTAATTTTATCTATAAGGTAATGTTATTTTTTTTTAAGTCTTATTTATTTATTTGGTACAGGGTCTAGCTATGCAGCTCAGACTCGTAATGATCCTCCTGTCTCGGCCTCCCCAGTGCTGGGATTACAGGCGTGCGCCACCACACTTGCCAGGCAGGCACTTAGACCGCCGAGCTACCTCCCCAGGCCCTGATGTTACTTTTTATAGGGTGGATTCCGTTGGTTGATTGTAAATTTTCTGCTACATGTGTCTGGGTCTGGGTCTAAAGACATGAAAAACTACTAGAGACGCAGCCAGGGCCAGAACAATAGCGGTACTGCAGAGCCTGCTGGGTCTAAGCTTCCTTCTCACTGTTGGAGTGAGAACCACGCTGACCTTCGGAGCAAGCACAGATTAGCCCCTCAACAGATGGGACCCAGAGAGCGGCTCCCTGCCGCCTGGGCTTCAGCCCCTGGCCCCGAGAGCCCAGAGTTCCCTCAGATGGCTTCTACTATCCATCTCACCGGTGACCCCACCCGAGGTCACTGGGAGAGCAGCCCCCAGGGACGCCTACCACATCCCAAGCTCATGCACACATCATAGAGCCTAACTCCACTTGGAA
>NW_004524632.1:8949674-8954722 GCF_000260255.1 Octodon degus | reverse complement strand
CCAGGCACTTGGGAGACTGCGGCAGGAGGCTTGTTGCAAGTTTGAAGCCAGCCTGGGCTACACAGCGAGTCCAAAACCAGCCTAAATTACATAGCAAGACACTGTCTGAAAAACCAGAAAGCAAAGAAGACTTGATCTGCAAGGTCTTTTTCCAGGCTCACGACAAGGCCCATTTGTTGGGCCTGCTTCTGTGGTTCGCAGAAACCAAATTACTGTGGTCGCAGAGAACTTGAAGGTCATTTGAAAAGCAGACGTGCCTGCACCCAGACTGTGGTTTGGTAGGCTCAGGCTCTCGGTCTGCGAGCTTTGGGGAAGGATCATTCTAGCCACTGGAAAAACCAGAGCTTATTTTTAATTTCTGCTTGCCAAAGCCACACACGTGTGGTCTGTGGATGACCCTGGTCTGCAGAGTGACGAGGGAGGAGCAGAAGTCAGTGTGGGACTCACGGAGGCCTGCCACCAGAAGGGAGCCTTGCCTGGCAGCTTCCATGGGGCTGTGCCCGGGCCTCCTCCATCTGCAGGTACGCCCTGTCCAGAGGGTCTTCCTTCTCTGGAGTCAGCCTGGAGTCCACCACTTGGAGCCCAGCAAAATCCTCCATTTCTCAAAAGAGCCTCCAAATCCTGCTCAGGCATGCTGGGTGGCCCCTCACCTCCAAAGCACGCTTCTAGCCCTGTGTGGTGGAGGACACCTGTGACCTCAGCTCTCAGAAGGCTGAGGCAGGAGGATCATCACAAGTTTGAGGCCAGCATGGAGCTACAGAGTGGGTTCAAGCCTTGCCTGAACTATGTAGCGACACCTGTCTCAAAGATGAATAAAATCAGCACTGGTGTTTATTTGTTGTTGCTGCTCTCGGCAACTGGAAGGCTTTCCTTTGGCCTCAGTAGCTCCGTGAGTTAGCTCCTCTGGCTGGTTCTTGATTACCGGGTAGCAGATAACTGGAGTCCCCGCCCACCCCCCAAGAAAGGAGGAGGAGCCCGGGATCCTGCGCTGAGCTCGCTCGGGTGCCGCAGGGCACGGCTCTGGGCCACTGATCCCAGCTCTGGAGGCGAGTGCCCTTCGGGAGGCGACAGCCAGAGGAAGCAGGACCAGGGCACCAGGGCGTAGTGGTCTGTCGCTGTCTGGGGGCCAAGCCTACACTTTTGGCGGAAACTCCCAGGGCGGGCACAGCACCACAGCTCTTCCGCCCTGTTTCCAGACGTTCTCTCCCAGGCGACGCTCAGGAAGCGCGGGGCTGAAGCTCCTCCTTCCGCACCGGTGCCAGCCCTTACCTGGAAAGGCCGGAGGAGGAGCCTGGCCGTCGGACGGGGTGGGCAAGCCTGGCGGCTGCGGCACCTCCCCCTTCCTTTGCATGGTAGCCTTAGTTAATCCAAGCCCTGCTCTGCTGGACCAGAGCCCGCCCTGCGCTTGGGTGCCGAGGATAGCTCCGGCCTCTAGTCCCCTCTGCTTCCTTTCCTAGCTAGCTCCGAAGGTCACTCCACACCAGCAACAGCCCCGCCCCCACCTCGGATCCTCCTCTTGTCCCCGTCCCTTAGGATCCAGGGTCTGGGGAGGCCAGCAATGCCTGGGGACGCGCAGGGCACGCTAGGCCAGGAACCGAAGTCCTGGCTGTGGCATTCCTGGGTCAGACGTGGTCGTTTGCATAAAAGCCAAAAGCCGGGGCACCTGCGGTGGGAGGTCTCTTGGGAGCCCCCCCTGGCTTGGCGGAGGGAGGAAGGTGTCATGGAAAGTCCCTGAAGGACACGGTGTTGAGTTTGCTGCGGTTTTGTGTTTAACCTTGTCCTGCCTTGTGAAGGAGGCAGCTGCTACCCTGCCCCCCAAACTACAGCTCTTCCTGCCCCCCAGAATAACTGCACGGCCCGGGAGAGAGCGCTGCAGTGGAAAGAACGGGGGACAGGGCTGTGGGTGATGTCAGCCGCTCCCCGGAACACTTTTCCCAACACCTCGAGCCCCACCCCCGGCTCCCGCCCTAATCGCCAAACCGCAGTGCTGGGGGCGGCTGTGGACGGAACCTGGGGGCTGGGTCGCCGCCTCACCGGCCAGCAGCTGGACCCCGGCCATCCCCGCTGGAATTCCGTTCTCAACACCTCCGCGCCCCCTCGGAGTCCTGGGGAGCCGCGCGTGCTCGCGCGTGCCCGCGCTTGAGGAGAGCGGGCTGCATGAACCCCGCCACGCGTGGCCAACCCCAAAGCCCAGCGCTGAGCTCCGCGCGTCTGTAGGCTCCTGGATCCGGTCCCAGTCCTGCCGCCTCTGGGGACCCCAAGAACTCTGCTTTCCTGCCCCGGGCCGCGGCGCTGAAGGGCGCCCTCTTTCCTCTCGCTGGGGTCCCGGCGGCTCCTGACCTCCCCCAGCGGCAGAAACTGGGCCCTGCTTCTGCCCCCAGCTTGGCCCGCCGGTTTCCCAAGAGGTCGCCCCAGGTTCCCATCTGGCCACCAGAAGCTAGGGACACAGGTGCCGCAGGCTCGCCCCGCCCCCCGGAAAACAGGAGGCCCCGGCGGTGGGCGCCGAGGGGTGCGAGGGGCGGGGCCCCGCTTCTGAGAAACAGCCCGGCGCCCCGGGCCCCACCTGCGGCTTCGCACTCGCGCCGCCCACGCCGTCGCGGCCTAGGAGTCGCAGCCCGCTGGGATCCGGGTGGGACCTGCGGGGGCGAAGGGTGGGGAACGGTGGGGTCGCGTGACACCCAGGGGTCCCGGGCGCCGCCCCACCGGGGTCCACTGGGGTCTCCACGCGGCGCGGCCAGAAGTGAAACTGGGAGTGCGGCAGGGGTCACAGCACCCCGCTTCTGCGCGCCGACCGGGGAGGGCCTCCAGGCGGCGCAGCCCGGCCGGGGAAGGAAGGGCGGGAACCCGGAGCTCTATCCCCGGGCGCGCACGCCTAGCCATCCCGACCTCGCGCTGCGCAGCTTAACCTGCGAGTCGAGCGCGCCCCGCACTTCCCGAGTCGGCCGCTGGGTGTCGCTGCGGGCGCGCGGCTCGGGCCTCGCGGCTCCTCCCCTCGGGTCTCGCCCCAGCGCGCCCAGAAGAGGTCTGAAGGTCTCAAAGCTGAAGGTCTCAAATTCGAGGCCAGTGAGTTCAAAGTCAGCTCGGAGAAGGGCTGGGGAGATAGCTCAGTAGAATAAGAGCTTGCCTGGCCCAGCGCCCCCCTGGGATTGTGGCCAGGTGGCTCAGCGGGGAGGAAGGTGGGGCGGGAACATGCGTGGGGACTGGTGGGCATAAGAGGGCGGGTGGGCCCGGACCGGGAGGCAGGTGGTCCCCCAGGCTTTTCTGGGATACTAGAGTCGCGCCCGCTGGAAAGCCCGCTGGTCACAGAAGCCTGTCCCTATCCCCCCCCCCAGCTTCCCCTTGAACACCAAAGTCCTAGCGCCCCATTCCACGACTGGTACCTGGGGGGATCCAGAGGGTAATGGAGCGAGTGGCTTCCCCCGCAGTCTTTGCACTGCCTTGTCCTAACAGTCCTCTCTGCTGTCTCCCTTGGGTCTCAACAGCAGTCAGTTGAGTTCTTGCCCAGGGTACCCTCACTGGGTCTCCTCCAAAAGCCAGAGGCCTCAGCCACTCACCTCGGATACCAGCTGCCAGGGTCAGGACCAGTGCACATGCTCTAAGGACCCGGGTGACCAGTTCCTCCTGGTGGGCAGAGTGCCAAGGGCGGGGGATGGGGGAGAGACAGCCTGCCTCCTGCCACCGAGCTCGCTGACCCTAACTCTCCTGTGACTCCAAGAGCTCTCACTCTTTGAGCCTCAGTTTCCCATTTGTGAAATGGAAGCCTGCCAGTTCTTCAGAGACCCCCCCCACAACACATCTGTCCCCTGCCCAGTACCTAAGGCAGGGAGAAACTGGGGCTTTCTGTGCAGCCTTAAGCCCTGGACACGCTTAGGAAGTGACCCATCCTCTCCCCACCCAGAACCCTACATCATACCTCAGACGTAGCCATGGGCATCTGTGGGCAACTGTACAGCCAGTACCAGCCAGTTCACTGTCCAAGGAACTCAGAGATGGGCCAGAGTAGGTGACAGTGGAATGTCACCTGGTCCGTGCCTCAAATCTGCTATAAAGATGCAGAACCTGCCACCTGGCTGCACCCGTCTGTCCACTGCACCTGGCTGCACCCATCTGTCCACTGCACCTGGCTCCACCCTTCTGTCCACTGCACCTGGCTCCACCCGTCTGTCCACTCCACCTGGCTCCACCGTCTGTCCACTCCACCTGGCCGCACCCATCTGTCCACTGCACCTGGCTGCACCCGTCTGTCCACTGCACCTGGCTCCACCCTTCTGTCCACTGCACCTGGCTGCACCCGTCTGTCCTCCCCACCTGGCTCCACCGACTGTCCACTCCACCTGGCTGCACCCATCTGTTCACTGCACCTGGCTCCACCCGTCTGTCCACTGCACCTGGCTCCACCATCTGTCCACTGCACCTGGCTGCACCCAC
Source organism: Octodon degus (assembly GCF_000260255.1). Classification (NCBI taxonomy): domain Eukaryota; kingdom Metazoa; phylum Chordata; class Mammalia; order Rodentia; family Octodontidae; genus Octodon; species Octodon degus. The sequence goes on along the minus strand of NW_004524632.1, from coordinate 8,950,294 downwards.
CTGTCCACTGCACCTGGCTCCAAGCTCCCCAACCTCAGGAAGCGTAAGACATAAGTGGTTGCCAGAGCTCCACGCCCAGTCGTGGGCTCGCTGCAGCGGCTGGGGCTGCAGTGGTGGGAGGACTGTCAAGGTCTCCCCAGGATGGCCTGACAGCAGAGGTCAGAGCTTTGCTGTATGGAGGGAAGTTCGAGGAGGACCCTACTGCTGGCAGTGAGGCCTCCCCGTCGGCCTGAGTCGTGTCTGGAAGCCAAGCTGAGGAGGCCCTGCTGGCTCTAGGTCCCACCCCGAGCCCTGGTTCATGAAGGAGACACCGTATTTCCACCTATTATACTTAAGAATGAGTCTCATTTTTGGTTTTTGCAGTGCTGGGGATCGAAACCAGGGCCTCTGCACTGAACTACATCCACACTTGTGTGTTTTTTTACTGAAGATTCTTACTAAATCATCCAGACCAGACTCAAACTTGCCGACCTCCTCCCCCAGCCTCCTAGAGCGCTGGGGCTGCAGGCATGTGCCACCACGCCTGAGGAGTCTCTTAAATATAAAAGCTTAAAAAAAAAAAAAAAAAAAAAAAACCACAAAAAAACAGTATCATTCTCACATCTCAAAAAGTTAACCAT
>NW_004524632.1:8936983-8949574 GCF_000260255.1 Octodon degus | reverse complement strand
CCCCAGCCTCCTAGAGCGCTGGGTCTGAAGGCATGTGCCACCAAGCCAAAGGAGTCAGAAAAATACAAAAGCTTAAAAAAAAAAAAAAAAAAAAAAAAAAACATAACCACAGTATCATTCTCACATCTCAAAAAGTTAACCATATTCCTTAAAATCATGAACAGCTCATGGGTTTTAATTTTCCCCGGTTACTCATAACTTCGTTTTACAATGAGTTTGCATTTGAATCAGATGAGGTCAGACATCACATTTGCCTGAATTTCTTGGAATCTAGACTTTTGACATTCCTCAGCTTTGCTTTTCTCCTAATTTTGTTAAAGAAGAACCGGGGTGGGGGGGCTGATAGCTCAGCAGACTAAAGCGCCTGCTTAGGCAAGCGCAGAGACTGCAGCCGGGTCCTGGCACCACATGCCGCATCAGCCCGCCGCCCCACGGAGCACGAACGTACGTAGAGGCCTACGCCTGTAATCCCAGCTGTGTGGGGAGGCTGAAGCAGGAGGATCCCCACGAGCCAGCGCTGCGTAGTAAGACCCTGCAACAACCAAATACATTTTTTTTTTTAAAGGCTGCAGCATAGGGCACTGCTGCTGAAGTGTGCTTAAAGAGGATGCCTCTATGCACCTAGAGGGCTAATAGGAGTTAGCATATTGTTTACACATACATTTTCATGTTAAAAAAGAAACCCTCTCAAACAGCATCATGATGTCAAAAAGGAAAGAAACATCCTCAAAATACCTGGAAATGTAATCTAGTTTAGAGTGGGTATTTTTCTGAAGCTGTATCCATAACAGCCTTATTTTAAAATAATAACTTTTAAAAAAGCATACTATGAGAAAACAGACCGGCCAAATAGCTCAGTGGATTAAAGTGCGTGGGGACCAGGGTTCGATCCCTGGCCTGCCCTGCTGGCCCTGTCCCAAGGGTGCACTGAGACAGTGATGGAGACTGGGGCGGCGCACACCTGTAATCCCAGCACTTAGGGGGTTGAAAACAGGAGGATCCCTGAGTCCAATCTGTGTATTGAGACCCTGTACTAAATTTTTTTTTTTTTTTTTTTTAAATAATAAAAATATAAGAAACTGGGCCATTTGTTGTGTAGCCTGGATTTTGGTCCTTGTACCCCTGTGCGTCATTTCATACATGCTACTGTTGTTGTATTTCAGATAAACTCATAGTTGGGTCTAAGGAACTAGATTCAGGCTCTATTTATTTATTATCAATACTGAGGATTGAACCAGGGAAGCGCAGAGCTACATCACCAGCCCGTTTTTGCCCTTTTTCGAGATGGTTTCTTGCTAAATTGTGCAGGATGATGGGGCTATGGGATCCTTGACATTCCAGATGGACAGATGGCTGGAGACAGACGTCACAGACGGCTGCAGCTGCCAGAGGGTGGGAGGGTGGAGGGGACTGGGTGCTGGCACATCTGGGGTCGGGAGGAGGCGCTGGCTGCAGGCAGCTCAGGGATTGGTGGGAGCGCAAGGGCTGCTCCGCCAGGCTCTGCCCCACAGCTGAGCACGGCACGCGCTGAGGAGCACGGTGCTGTCGACGCCTCCAGGTCCCAGGCCGTCAGTCACCTCTGAGGCTCCAGACTGCCAGGACATCTCACCAGGACAAGGCCCCTGCCCACATATTGAGGGACTGCTGGGCACCTGGCTTATGCCAGGCTGAATGCTTAGCTGCCCTGCAGAGGCGTCCAGCCAGGGCTGGGGCGCAGCTTGACAGCAGGCACTTGGCAGCACATACGATCATCTCCAGCCCCACAAGAAAGCAGGGGAGTCAGGACGTGGCCTGGGCCCACCTGAGCTTTACCACCGGGTCTTTGTCTTTTGCCCCTTTTTTCTTTTTGAGACAAGGTCTTTCTGTGTGTTCCAGGTTGCCTCTGACTCTGCTGTGTAGCACAGGCTGGCCTTGAACTCACAGCAATCCTCCTGCCTCAGTCTCCCAAGTGCTGGGATAACAGGTGCGCACGATCACACCTGGCCCTGGTCACCTTCCTGTCACTAGTAGCCAGGTCTTGCCAGCCAGAACTCATGAGTGTATCAAAAAATAATCTTTATTGTTTTGTCACAAGTATAAAACAGCAGATCACTGGCCTCTCAGTCTGTACAGGGGTGCAGGGCCTGGGGCCACCAGGCCAGCCCGTCCTGGGGCACTCAGGCCTGCCTTGAACGGGGGGCTTTCTGCAGTCAAGAGGCAGTGGAGCAGAGAACTGGGGGGGAGGCTCCTCCATCACCCCTCACCCCAACCTGCCCTCCACGCCTCCACTCCACTCAGGGCAGCGCCGGGACCCCAACACCACGGGGACCGGAGGGGAGGCCATCAGAGGGCCACGCGCGTGCAGCAGTGACGCAGCAGGCAGGGCAGGATGCCGCGGTTCAGCTGGTGGAACTCCACAAGCTGCAGCAGGTCCGTGAAGCGCGTCTGGCCATCATCCATGCTGAAGTACAGGCAGCCCTCGCCCTCGCTCTGCAGAGGGGCGGAGGTCAGGGGGACCCGAAAGGAAACGTGGGGAGCCTGGGGTGGAGGAGGCCCTGCACTAGGACCGGGTCGGCCGGGGAAGGGAGGGCCCTGCGCTCACCGGCAGGATGAGGTAGTGCTTGACCTTCTGCAGGTGGCACAAGGACAGGACAAAGCCCTGTGGGTTCCGCTGGCTCTCCCGGACCAGGAACAGGCTGCAGGGAGAGCGAGTGGCATGACAGGATGCACAGCCGCGGCTAGGGCGGGATGCAGGGGCTCGCTCCTGTGAGGGACTTCTGATTTATTTGGTTTTTTGAGAAAAGTCTCACTATGGAGACTGGGCTGGCCTCAAACTCAGGGTGATCCTCCTGCTTCAGCTTCCCGAGGCTGGGATCATGGGCGTGCGCCTCCACGCCTCCTTTCGCTCTTCTTCTGCAGCTGCCCCTGACATCTCACAGCCAGCCCAGCAGCCCCATCTGCTTTGGCCACAGACCTGTCCTAGACGACCCTATCCTGCAGCCTGTCGGGGCAACACCAGCCTCTGAAGCCCTTATCTGCTGGGTCCTCAAGGGGCCCCTGTGCTCCCCAGGACCCAACAGCTAGCCTAGCTGGGAGAGGTGAGGGGGCCCCTTTGCCTCTTTGGGGCTCCCCATAGCATAGTCGACCTGCAAAGGGCTGCACCATCCAAAGCCCAGCACGTTAACACTCAAAGGGCTACCGGCTGCCCATTCATCCGGCAACATCTTGGTAGTCAAGAGGGACCCTGCCCTTTAGCAGGCCCTGACCGGGACACTGGTGCTGGCCATCTGCAGGCTCAAGAACCAGCCCATATCCACTTCCATCTGACAGGTAGCCTAGCACCTGCCCTGGCCATCTCCCTCCCAGCCCTGTGCCCACCCAGCCCTGTCCCTTACCCGTCCACCAGGCCCTGCTGCCCGATGAGCCGCTGGCTCTCCTCGCGGGAAATGCGGCCATGGAACCAGGGCTGGGTGCGATGGATGGCTAGTGTGTGGCGAAACAGACAGACAGTCACTGGGGGAGGGGACCTCATGCTTGGCAGACATGCCAGGGAAACCGAGGCAGCCACCACCCCGAGAAGCCTGGACGGTCACCCACCTGCACTGAGGCTCGAGCCTGAGCAGGGGGTGGGCAGGCTGAGGCGGTGGTTTGTCTTTCTCTGTGGAGTTGTAGGGATGTGGGAGGTCAGGGCATGCTTGGGGGTGCTGCCCAGCACCACACCCCCATCTCCTCCCACTGAGCAGAAGCCCACTCAAGGACACCCAGCTGGGTGCAGCCCCTCACCCTCCAGGCCTGGGCCTCCTCCAGGGCAGCACTCAGAGCCTCCCGGGGATTCTCAATGACGCGCCCAGCACGGCCCGAGAAGTCCATGGCCACCAGGGTATTATCCGAAACGCTCCGCTAGAGAGAGGAAATGGGGGAAAGGGATCAGGAAGGGACCCTGGGTCGGGGCCAAGGTGCCCACCCCACTTCCTATCTTGGGTACTCACCAAGGGCTGGGACCCCAAGTCGGATGGGCGCAGGTATCGGGACTGGGCCTGCTGGTAATTCTTATACAGCTGTACCCCATACTACAGGTAGAGAAAGAAAGGGGACCCAGGTGATAAGGGCATCCCTGGGACCAGGGCTCCCTAAGAACAAGGGCCTCTGCCCATGCATAGGAGCTTCTGGAAGATTCTAGGGGTCCTCAGGAGGCTGGCTGGGACGTGCTCATCAGCAGACCTTGGGGGTGTGGCAGCGCTGTAACCTGTCATGCTGGGGATCCCCCGCCCCCCTCCTCACCTTGAAGAGGCGGAAGGCAGCCAGCCAGCAGGTGCGGCTCTGCTCATCCTCGCTGCAGAAGATGCGGAGCCCCTTGTGGCCGTTCCGGACCTTGTTGGGCTGGCAGAGAGGAAAGTCCCACTGACGCCCGTCCAGTCTCCATGGGGCACACAGCGCAGGAGTGCCAGGTCCGGGTGCAGGCCAAGGCTCTCGGTCAGATCTCACCCCCCTCCCCATGGGCCAGGCAGGGCCCAAGTCCTCACCTTGACGCAGAAGCCAAAGTCCGTGGGCATCCCATACAGCTTGCGGCCCTGCGTCACCACATACACGTTGGACTCATTCACATCTGCCACATACTGCAGGTGCCTCGTGTCCTGGACGGGACAAGCGTGCGAGACTCGGTACGGGGAGACCCTACCCTCCCACTGCTTCTCTCCAGCCAGGGAAGGCCTCGGGATCAGAGAAGACCTGAAGTGCCCAACGACACACAGCAAACAAGGGAGCCTGACTGGAACTGCAGTGAGACCACCGGCCTTTGCTATGGTCACCAGGAGTGCGACAGGCCCGGGCTGGTACCTCAGGACCTCACCTTCGAGGTGCCCTTGGTGGAGAAGTAGAGGCCGGAGCGGCGCAGGAAGCAGAAGCAGCGTTTCCAGAGCTTGCGGCCCGAGCCTCGCAGCTGCAGGAAGCCCTGGATCTCGGGGAAGCTGCCCGCGTTGAGGAAGTTCTGAGGCGGCGGGAGGCAGGAGGTGAGGGCCTTTGACGGGAGCTGCCCACCAGCGCTGATGCCGCCCTCTTTTTTTTCCCAATACTGGGGACTGAACTGAGAGCTTCACACAGAGCTACACCTCCTTACCCCTTTTTTATTTTTATTTATTTTAATTTTTTTTTAAATTTTTTGTGGAACCAGGGATTGAACTCAGGCCCTTGTGCTTGCCAGACAAGCGCTTATTCCACTGAGCTATCTTCCCAGCTCCCCTACCCCTTTTTAAAATCTTTTATTTTGACAAAGGATCTCACTGAGTTGTTAAATTGTCCAGTCTGAGGTGGAATTTACTTTTTTTTTTTTTTAATGTATCTGGTACCGTGTCTCACTACACAGCTCGGACTCAGTAATCCTCCTGTCTCAGCCTCCCAGCAGCACTGGGATTACAGGCATGCATCACCACACCTGGCTTTGGTGGCCGGCATGGCATGTGACACGTGGTACCAGGGATCGAACCCAGGTCCTTGCACTTGCCAGGCAGGTGCTTAGACCACTGAGCTATCTCTCCATCCCTTGGGGTAGAACTTTCCATCCTTCTGCCTCAGCCTTCTAGAGTGCTGGGATCACAGGTGTGCACCACCACATCCTGCTTGTGCCCATTTCACAGGCAAGAAACTGAGGCTCTGGCCTGAATCCCAGTTGTCCACAGTCAGAGAGAGCACCGGGCTGGGGGCTCTGGAAAGTCGGTCATGCTGGGGACCCCTCACCTGGATAAGGTCTTCCTGGGACTCCCCACTGTGAGTATCAAGGCAACTGGAAACCATCTTTTCTGGGAACAGGGAGTGCTGGGGAGACAGGAGCTGGAGTCAGGGCTCCAGGGGCCAGGGGCCAGGACTTCAGGGGCCGGGGGCAGGGCACAGGGTATCCGGACAGTCACACTCACTGGGGCGCTCCTGAACAGCTCATACTTGGCGAAGTTCTTCCGGAAGACGAAGCGGCTGTCTCCACCCACCGGCCAGGCCGCCTGTACTTCCACCACAGACTCATGATCTTCCAGGCCACGTTCTAGGGTGGGGGCACAGGGCCAGGCTGGTGGCGATGCACTGGCCTCCCCCAGGGCCGCCTCCCACTCTCCCCACCCCCCTTACCTAGGGCCAGGCAGGGGTGACACTCCACCAGCCCCCAGCTCTCGTCACTCAGGGCCTGTGCGCGGTGCACCAGCATCTCACACACATGCCGCGCCGTGGCTCCTGTGGCCACCTCCACCGAGCGGCAGGCCCCGTCCTCGCTGTATACCTTCACCACCTGCACCCAGAACAGCGAGGTGGAGGCTTGAAGCAGGGCGGGGGCGGGGCGGGGCGGGGGCGGGGCCTTCCCCACCAACCCCCTCCTTCGGACCTGGGAAAGCCAACCACTATGCTCCTGCCTGCATCCCAGATGCAAATCGACCGCACCCCCTACCCTCCTCCCCCCCCACTACTCACGTGGGGGCGGCTGGCATCTCGGGGTAGGAGCCCCCTGGCACTGGAGGGGCCCCCAAGGATGGGAGTGTGTGAAGGGGGGCTGCAGAGCTCAGGGAAGGGGTTGGGGATGGAGGGAAGTGAGGCAGCCCTGCGTTCCTCCTCAGGAAGCTTCCTGGGTGGGGAGGAGGGGCTCGGTCAGCAGGTGCACACCCCCCACCCCCACCTGGTCCCTCTCACCCCATCACCCCATGGCACCCCACTACCTGCTTGCGGGGATGGGCAGAGGCTGGGACCTCCTGGCCTCCCCAGGCAGAGGGGCGTCAGGGGGCGGGGGTGTCACGGGCGGAGTCTCGGGGGCTGGGCACAGGTCTTCTGGCGGACTGCCGGGACTCGGTGGAGACAGGTCCGGCTCCATGACATCTGGGCAAGAGGAAGTCATTTCGTAGAACTGAAGGCCTACACAGCTGCCAGGTGCCCCAAGAGCTGGTTTTGTTCCACTGTTTGTTTGTTTTTCTGTATGATAATGGGGATCAAATCCTGGGCCTCTGCACTCGGTCACATCCCCAGCCCATTTTTTAAAAATTTGAGACAGGGTCTCACTGAGTCCCTAAATTGCCCAGTCTAGCCTAGAACTTGTAACCCTCCTGCCTCGGCCTCCCAGAGTGCTGGGATTCCAGGTGTCTGCTGCACCACACCAGGCTCTAACTCCCCCTCTCCACGGAGGGTAGAATGAGCACCTTTACAAAAGGAGACACTGAGGCCCTGGGGAGCCCTTGTGCCCACAGCTACTGGCCAGCCTGGAGTTGGGACTCCACAGAGGAGCTTGTCCTAAGCCAGCCAGCCAAGGTCCCAGCACCAGCACAGCCTCAGGCTCTGCAACCCATGCCCTGGGCTTGGCTCTCAGGTCAGGCCAATGCCACCCTTGCCTCCCCGTGCGGGGCCATCTGCTGCCCTGGCTGCTGCCCCAGGGGTTCCCAGTGCCCCCCTGCCAGGCCCAGTGGCCAAGCCTGCTGCGGCAGCATCCTGCGGGGTGATGTGCAGGGCGGAGGGCAGTGGGGAAGGGCGATGGCCAGGAGGACTGGTGGCACAGGCCTAATCCTGTGCCCTCCCAGCCCTGTGATCCTGTCCAACCCTTTCCAGAAGTGCCAGGGTATGCCAGGGTGCACACCACCTCCTGAGAAGGCTTCCTGGACTCAGACTAAACAGTTCCCTCAGTGCCAGCTACAGAACACCAGTCATATCTACCCACTGCCTGAGGGCACCGATGCCCTAGGCAGCCGCAGTCTTATCCATATGCCAGCCCCCACAGGACATGGGACCCCTAGGACAAGGAAGGACTACAATGGGGGGAGGGGCCAGCGCGGGCTTCTCCACCACAGGGGCCAAGCAGCCGCTGGGGAGGACCCAGAGGTGGTGCCCACCCCAGTACCCCATGCTTGTGCTCAGCCAGGACCTCCAGGCCAGTGAGGGATCTGGGATCCCCTTGCCAAGTGGGGGCAGGCATCTGACCCTGGCGTGAGGGGACAAGTGAGTCAAAAGGGGAGGGACACTGCCCCAGGTCTCCATTCAACCTTGACTCATCCCAGCTTCCGGGCTTTGGAGAGAAACACAAACAACTTCTCCCCCAACACCTGCAGCCAGGGGGGAGGAGGGTCGGGCCCTGACATCACCTCCTCCGCTCCACCCTCATGCCTACCTCCCCCCAGGCTGGAGACCAGGTGGGACCAGCATTCGGCTGCTCCCTCCCGTGGTCAGTCTTCTGCCTCTGCTCAGCCACCAAGCAGCAGCACCACCAGCCCTGGGAAGGCTGGAGGACCGCAGGGGAGCCAGGAAGAGCGCAGCCCACCTCTGCCTGCCCCCCACCCCCAAGCAGCGGCAGAGCTTGCACCCCGGGTCTGGGCCCAGCCGGCTTTCTGCTGCCGATGGCGGCTCCAGGCCTCGCTCATGTCTCCCCGGGAATGAACTTCCTATCTGATTGTTCTGGCCAGAGGGACCAGCAGAGCAGGACTGGAAAGTCAAACAACGGAGGAGACAGACAGACAAATAGGGCAAAAGACCCCCTCAGAGCATGGGCAGACAGGGGCTCAGGTCCTCCCAGAAAGGGGAGATACACCCACCATCCAAGCTGCCCGCTCCTCCCCTTTTAGGGAGGGCTGGGGAAGGGGGACAGCCCCCCACACCAAGGGTGGGGAGAACTGGAAGCGCAGGAGGAAGTGGACGAGCCTAGTCAGAGCCCCCCCAGGCAACCAGCCTCCCCGCGACATAACTCCAGCCCAGCCTCTCCTGCCCCAGCCGCCCAGCCTCACCCTCCTTCCCACCCTTCCAGCTTGTTTACTTCCTGAATCTCGCCCCACCTGGCCGTTGGCCGGCCCCACGGGCGGGTGGCGGGCCCAGTGTTTGAGGCCAACAGAAAACAAGGCCACCTTCCCAGCTTCCAGGGTGGGGGCAGGGCCGAGGGACCCGGACTGCGGGAGCCCTGTTCTGTCCCCCCACCAGGACTTACGGTGGAGGAGGGGGCTGAGCTTTGGGGGTGCAGGGTCCAAGTGAGGAGATGGGGAACCGCAGGGTGACCCAGAGGTGAGGGAGGGCCCAGGGCACTTAAGTCCCACCCACTCCCTCCACCTGGAAAAGACACCCAATGGGAGAAAGGGGGCAGCGCTTTTAAACTTTAATTTGGGAAGAATGCTTTAGTCTCCTTGGTGGAGTTAATCATTATTTTGCCTCGGGGAGGCCCCCCTCTCTTGGCAAGGTATGGGGGGCGGAGACGGAAGAGCAGAGTCCAGCCTAGGAGCCCCCAAGGGTACTCGTGGGGGCAGAGGGGTACATTCTCTGTCCTCAGCCCTCCCCGAGCCCCTGGTGCAGCCAATAGACCTCCCCGGCCTCGACGCGACAGGCCACCTGCCTGCCACTTGCTGCGCAAGTCCCGCACTGAGGACCCCCGCCCTGCCCCCACCCTCCCTCCTCCCTGGCCGGGGGAACCCGGGCTACCCATCCCCACCTTCCCATCCGGCAGGGGATCCGGGCCTCCGCAAAGAAGGGTCCTCCACTGGGCGCCCAAGTTGAGGGGACTGAGCTGGCTGAGTGACCCTTTCCAACCCCGGGAGTGGGGGCAGCTCGGAGCCCTAGACTGTCCCCACTGGTTAATCCCGTAGAGTCGGGAATGGGGGGGGGGCGGTAAAAGCGTGAAAGGCAGGAAACCACTCTGGGGACCCCGGGGGTGGGAAGGATGGGCTGGAGGGAGAACCAGAGGCCGCTTGAACACTTGGAGCCCGAGTCCCTCCATAGCGACACCACCAGTCCCGCACCCCCAACGTGCAGCGCGCGTCCGGGACCTCCCTGGACCTGGCGCCCGCACACCTGGAGGAGAACGAGCCAGACCCTTAGCTCCATGCCCCCGGCATCGCCGATCGGGAAGGGGGGACCCGGCGATAGCCTGCCGTTCCTCCCCACAGCCTGGCCCACGACAACTCTGCCGGGACTCGGACGGCGGGGTGGGGACAGCGGCGGTGGGGACGATCTCCACGCTTACCTGGAAGAGCCCACCGGAGCAGCAGGACCACGTCTGCTCGGATTCCCGGTCCTCTCCCGCTTCTCTACAGGTGGGAGGAGGACGGCCCCACTCTGGACCCGGAGGCCGGGAGGAGGCGAGCACCCAGATAGACCAGATTCCAGGCCCAAGGAAACTAAAATTATCCTGGGCAGGTTGGGGCGGGGCCTGGCCTTCTGGGGAGGAGCGAGGGAGGGGCGGGACCGTAGACCACGCCCACCCGAGTCTCGGTCCCCCCCACTGACTCTCGGCAGGTGCCTGGGAGGGGCGGGTCCGGAGCTTGAAGACCAGGGCGAGGCCCCACCCACTCTCACTAGCCCCGCCCAGTCCTCCACTCTGCCCATCGCTGCCAAGTTCATTGGCCATTCTAGGGGGCCTGTCTATACCTCCTAGTGCCACCCAAGGGCAAAGGGCCCTCTTCGAGACTAGAAAAATGTCCATCCAGAAAAGTGCCCAGCCACCTGTTCTGCCCCTTGAACTCCCGCCAGTTCCTGGCCACCCTGGTTGCACCCCGACCCCTCAGAGACTCCCACGGGTGCCTCTCTGCTGAGCAAAGTCCGATCGTACCTGCCTCTCTAAAATCGAAGGGTTATGAATGTCCATTTTGTATCTGTGTATTCAAAGTGGTTGGGATAGATATATAGTTGCATTCTCTTAATGAATAGAATGATTTGTTCTAATGGTGTTTGTAAGTAGGATCACAAGTCTGCATCTTGTACAGCAATTAACCACTAGGAAGAATGTATGCAGTGTATTATTTGTTGAAACTGTACCTTCGATTTGATTTGAAACTGTCTCATTGCTATATGTTTGTCAATAAAACTTTGAAAAGAAAAAAAAATAAATAAAATCGAAGGGTTGGGCAAGGTAGGACGGGCTCTGGGCACAGAGGGGACCCCGCAAAACAGTGCCCTGGCTTTGTCCTTCTGTCTGGCCAACACAGGGACAGACAGGGGGCTGGGAGACGGAGACCAAAGGCAACAGCCACCTCCCCATTAAAGGTGCAGAGGAGGGTAAGGTGGAGGAGGGCTAGAAGAGTGGTTCCAGCTGAAAGTTTCTCCAAGCTGAAGTCTCCCTGGAAACCCAGGATGAGCTGGGCCAAAGCAAAGAGACGGGAGGGGGACAGTCACCTGTGACACGCAGCAGCTGGGGCAGGGACAGGCGGACAATGCACACATTCACATAAGCACCTGTTGGTTCCGTTCCCGCCATGTGGTAACCCTGCGCTTAGTGCCAGCGATACAGAGATCAGCAACAGAAACAGCCTCACCCTTAGCCTCCTGCACCCAACCAGGGCCACTGACGTTAACCATAGTCAAGCGGGTAAGGGAGGATGGGTGACAGCCCTGTGGAGAGTGATTCACACAGGGACTCTCTGTAAAAATGAGAACTATGCAGCAGAGGTGCTGGCTGCTGTGCCAAGGGGGCTGGGGTCGGGGTCGCAGGTGGGGAAGGAGCTCAACTCCCGTGACTGGGGCAAGTGCCCACGCGGGGCAGGAGGGGCCACGGTCCCCAGAGGCAGAGTTGGGTGAGGCGAGGGAGGGACTGGGCCCCACGGGAGATCTGAACAAGTGTGGCAGGTGTACAGAAAGCCAGCTGTGCTTCTGAAAAGGTGGCTGGGGACCTCTCACCTACAAGTCCCCAGGGCTTCTGTGAAAAACAGCTCCCTGGGCCCCTCCTGGCGCCTAGTCCGGGTCTGGGCCAGAGCCCCAGGAATTCGTGCTGTTAACAAGCTCTCAGGTGGCTGTTCTGTGAGCCAGTCTGGAGCCATCCGTCCTGTTTGTCCAGACAGGCAAGAGTGGGAGGCAGAGGCAGGGGCTTCTCTGCAGTTTGGAAAGATTAGGCAGCTACAGGGGGTCGGGGTTGAGGGGGGCGAGAACCCGGCCAGGAGCACAGTGATGGAGGATTCCCTTTCTGTGGCTTTCTGGAGCAGAGGCTCTGGAAGGACAGAAAGCAGATCTAGATGCCAGATGTGGGTCCTCTACACCTGCCATCCCAACACTCGGGAGGCTGAGGCATGAGGATCGCCACGAGTTCAAGGCCAGCCTGGGCTACATAGTGAGATCCTGCATCAATAAATAAATAACCAAACAGATTTGGGGCCGGGAACCAGAATGGCTGGCAGGAGGGGCACAGGGATTTGTGGGGGGTCCATTAGAGCTGTTCTGTCTTGGGCCCCGAGGTAGGCACACAACTAAGTGTGCATGTCAGGACGCACAGAAAGGTCCACTAAGGATGCTTTTAGTTTTGTTTGTTTGGAGACAGGGCCACATTCTGCAGTACGGGCCAGCCTTCTACTCAGCATGTAGCCCACACTGTCCTTCAACTCACAAGTCACCTGCCTCAGCCTCCGAGTGCTGGGAGTTACAGCCATACATCATGGATTTTAACTGTGTATAAATTACATATAAATTTGTTCATTAAAGAAGCAATAAAAAAGAACATTTATAGATGTTTCTTGGCTTATCATGGGGTTAATAACCCATTGTCAGTTGAAGCTGCATTTAACACAAGCCTACCCCGGCTAGAGATAACGTGCACACCTGGGCCCTCAGCCAGGCGTGCGCTCCCGAGGGCTCAAAGTGCAAGGCCAGTCTGGGCCGCTTAACAAGACCTGGTCTCAAAAAAAAAAAAAA
>NW_004524632.1:8934210-8936041 GCF_000260255.1 Octodon degus | reverse complement strand
TTTTTTTTTTTGACAGAGGTTCCCAAGACAATTTGATGCGAGAAACAACAGATTGTCCTGTCTTTATTACTGCTTTCTTTTGCAGGCAGTGCTGGGGATGGAGCTCACGAATTCTAGGCAAGTGCTCTATGCTTAGCTACAGCCCCACCCCTGTCTTTTATCAGCTGTGAGATGGAATCCAAGTGTCCAGGCAATCTCTTAACTCAGTGACCCTGGAGTAGCTGGGACACAGGGGCATGCCACCATACCGGGCTATAAAAGAGAGCCTTCAATAAATCATACTGTGAGCGCCGTGGTGGCACACACCTAGAATACAGCACCCTGGGAGGCAGAGGCAGGAAAAATCCCAAACTCAAGCCTAGCCTGGTTAAATTAGCAAGACCTTGTCTCAAAAATAAAGAAGGGCTAGGGATATAATCCCAGTGGGAAGTCCCTGGGTTGGCTCTCCAGGGAGAAAGAGACAGAGAGGCAGAGGCAGAGGGACACAGGCAAATATAGGTGAGGATATGGAGCAACAAAATGATCATACACTGTCCCTGGTGGGAACATAAAATGACAGTCTTTTTTTTTTTTTTTTTTGGCAGAACAGGGGATTGAACTCAGACCCTTGCGTTTGCCAGTCAAGCGCTTATCCTACTGAGCCATCTCCCCAGCCCCTTGAGATGGGTTCTTGCTCTGCACTTCAGGATGGCCTGGAACTCACTCTAGTGCAGGCTGACCTCGAACTTGCAGTCATCTTCCTGCCTCAGCCTCCCAAGTGCTAGGGCTGAACCATGCCCAGCTTGGTTCAATTGCTTTGCAAAACAGTTCATTTCTTAAAAGGCTCAACGTAAAGTTCCCATAGAATCTAGAACTACTCCTGTGAATCTGCCCCAAAGGACAGAGACACTTATCAACACACTGCCCTGCAGGATCATCAGACAGCTCGAAGGTCACAGCAACAGTATCCCAACTCCAGTGTCCACCACCTGTGAGCAGACCCCTGCAATGCAGTACCACTTGGTAATGAAAAGGAACTACTGCCTGTAGGTTGGGGCTCCTCAGAAAAGCACTTCCGGAGCTAGGGAAGCAGGAAGCAGAAGGCCCAGGTACCTGCCATTCCACTCTCCGGACCTGTCCAGAAGAGGCGGCTTGGGGGGATGGGAGACGCCCCAGGCTGGTGCTGGGGCCAGCCGCGCTGACTACAACCAGGCCCAAACAGGCCGGAGGGGCCTTACGTGGTGGGGGAAATGTTTTGTAACTAGATTGTGGTGCGGATTGCACAACTACAAATCACTGCACTGTTTAGAAGGAAAGCAGCTAAAGCCCCGCTGAGCAGCAGCCCAGCAAGGGGACTGTGCTGCCCCCGGGGCAGGGACAGGCAGCCCATAGTCTGCTGCATACCTCCAGAGTTGCACAATGAGCCTAGCTTCCTGGGAGGAGGTGAGGGGTGCAGGAAGCAGGTGCGCGAGATTGGGAGCCTGGGGAGACCCCCTCCCTGCCCCCCTAAGTCTTAAGTTCCTGAGTGGAGGCAAGAGGCAATTTAAAACAATTGGAAAAGGCACAGGTTAGCAGTTGGGAGTTAGAATTTTAGTATGTAACTACAGAGCAGTTTAAACTGTGCTCGCCTGTGATTCCTGACAGGTTCAGGCCCTGGTATGAACTGCTAAAATCACTATGGTGGTCACCTAATAAGGCGATGCCCTTAAAACAAAAGATCACCTCCCCCTTCTCCAACTCAGCCCAGGACGTAATTTACTTTCTTTTTATTTATTTATTTATTTATTTATTTATTTGTGTGTGTGTGTGTGTGTGTGTGTGGCCAGCTCAGCCCACCAGGGGGCGGGGCTGG
>NW_004524632.1:8914666-8933543 GCF_000260255.1 Octodon degus | reverse complement strand
GGAATAAGCGCCTGGCAAGCACAAGGACCTGAGTTCAATCCCCGGTTCCGCCAAAAATAAATAAATAAATAAATAAATAGGGGGCCGGGAGATGGCTCAGTGGAATAAGTGCTTCCCTGGCAAGCGCAAGGATCTGAGTTCAATCTCCGGTTCCGCCAAAAAAATAAATAAATTTAAAAAATAAACAAAAACATAAATAAATACGACTAGGGACTTAGCTCCATCGCTGAGCGCCCCCGGATTCCATCTCCATCTTCAAAATAAACTAATTAGCAAATTATACAGTAAATTTTTAAATTAAAAGAAATTGTCATCCACTTGTTAGCAACATTTTAAGCCTCTCAGCCAACCCGCCCATCCCCAGGTTGCTCGCCCCATCGATTTTTCTTCCCTTGCAGATTAACATGCGCTTCGCAGCCCGAGAGGGCTCCCGCGCTCCGGCGAGGCCCCGAGGCCCGGAAGCGGCGCGGCCCCAGCGCGCCCGGCCGCTCCGCATCTGAACGCAGCCCCGGTCGCAGCCTGCAGGGGCCGCGCGGGCGCAGCGCGCGGGAGGCCCCGCCCGTCACGTGCCTGCGCATGACGTCACACCCGGAAGTGGCGGGCACGCGCAGCCGGTGGCGATGAGCGGGGAGCCCGAGGAGCTGTCCGTGGCGCCCCCTCCCGGGGAGGTGGAACCGGGCAGCGGGGTCCGCATCGTGGTGGAGTACTGGTGAGCAGCTGCGGCGGGCGGGCCTCCGCATGTCCCGGGAGGGACGGATCCCCCTGCACGGGTCCCCCTCCCGGAGACACTAGCCCACCCGCCTCTCTTCCCTAGCGAGCCCTGCGGCTTCGAGGCCACCTACCTGGAGCTGGCCAGCGCCGTGAAGGAGCAGTACCCAGGCATCGAGATCGAGTCGCGCCTCGGAGGCACGGGTGAGGCCACGATCGCCTGCGGAGTCAGGCTGTGTTCCGGGCCCCGGCACTGCCGTTCTAGCTCGGACACTGGCTGCTTCAGTCAAGTGCCCAGCAGCGTTTGGCACATAGTAAAAGCACCCCGCGAGTCCCCTTCCCTAGGTGAGGGGGCCACAGACAGAGCTTGCGGGGAGAAAGCTGTTGGCAGTGGCTGGGTGTGGACTGCAGCACCGAGGCTGAGGTAGGATAGGCTGGACTCTGAGTTAGAGGCCAGCCTCAACTATATAGCCGGACCTTCTGTGAAAAAAATAAAAAAGAAAACCTGTTGGACTAGTGCAGGTTTGGAGAGGAGCCCTTTATCGAGAGCCTGAAAACAGGGGTCCTGCAGGTCACTTTGGAGTTGACCTGGGGTGACCTTTTCCGGTGTCTGATGGGGCTCAAGCCTTGGGCTCTGGAGTACCACCCACTCCCGTTTATTCCCTACCAGGAGCATTTGAGATCGAGATCAATGGACAGCTGGTCTTCTCCAAGTTGGAGAACGGGGGCTTCCCTTATGAGAAAGACGTGAGTATTTGCAGTACAGTGCAGGGCGGGGCACCCCGACCCCAACAGTGTATCATCCTCTTGTGCATCTCCGCACCCTTCTAGCTCATCGAGGCCATCCGCAGAGCCAGTAATGGAGAACCGCTAGAGAAGATCACCAACAGCCGCCCGCCCTGCACCATCCTGTGAGGGCTCCAAGTTCCAGGGTCCATGCCTTGGTTTCCCTGAGTCCTGCTGGGAGCTCTCACCCGCCCACCTCTTTCCCTTCGCTTAGCTCCAGGCAGCTAAGGACCCTGGCCTCCACTGTACCCTTTTGAGCAGAGAAGGGAAGAGGAGCCTTTGCGGCTGTGAGGGTAGGAGTGGTGGGGCTCTTGGTAGACTTTCCACAACCACCTCGCACCGCCTTCCTGGGCTCCGTGTGGGTGTGCGGCCAAGCCCTGTCCCAGTACTTGGCAGAGCGCGGTGGATCTAACTCACATGCCCAGAGCCCTGGGCCATGTCAGCTGTTGGAATAAAGAGGCCCTCCAAACACTCAGCAGTGGTGTGTGTTTACACGGCAGGTCCAGGGGCATGGCTGCACCGAGGTCAGCCTGGCCTCCAGACTGCTGGGTGGGTGGGCAGCTCCTCTTAGCAAGGCCAAGAAATTGAGTCACATAAGACGATGCCTCCCGTCTTCCCCAGCATTCCCCAGTCCCCTTCCCACCGGGAAGAAGTAACCCCATTCTGGGGATGGGCTTTGGGGTGAGTTGGACAGTGCCCAAGTGAGAGGTGGCTGTGAGTCCTAAGGGAGCTGATTTGGCTTAGGCTCTGGGAAGACCCCAGCCAACCGTTCCCCAGAAGAGACCTATGGGCAAGGTGGGCAGTGGGGCCTGGCACAAAACTACCCCAGACAGAGGCTGGGCCCAGCTGTCTGCAAATGGAAAAAGTGGATATGGAAAGGGGCTCCCTCCCCTCCCCCAGGGTACCCCTGTTCACAGGACACTCACTCTTCCTCGGAGTCCTTATTTCATCTTTAAAAAAACAAGTAAAAACAAAACAAAAAACGCTTTGTACAGGTGTGGGTCTGGGCACTGGTTCCTGTCCTCCCCTGGGGTAGTGCTAGGTCTCAGGGCCAGGCTCCCAGAGGCCACCCTTGTCCTTAGCCACTCCCCAGGGACCACCTTCTCCCTCGGCTCAGCTTCTCAATCCAGTACCACGCATCTGTAAAAGGGCCAAGCAGGGCTGTGGCCTCAGGTACAGTCACTGTGGCGGTGGCAGCCACCAGCTAGCCCCAAGTCCGCAGGCTCCAAATCCAAAGCCTGCTTGGTGCCGTCCCTCTTGTGATCAGGCTCAGGTGCCTGCTTGGCCCTCTGGGAATCCAAGCAGCAGCAAGGTTCCTTGGTGCGGTTCCTGGCCCATGGGCCTCCTGGCTCACACAGGCACATCTAGGCCCAGGTACTCTGGGTTCTCTGCTGTCGGGGTCCCTTCAAAGGTGCTGGGTGGAGACCCCTCTTCTGGTGGGTCCTGGTCCCAGTAATAGAGGTTGTCAAAGGCAGGGCTGAACGCAGGTGGAGGATGGGGCGGGGCGCCTCCCCGGGATGCCAAGTACTCCGGGTTCTCCACTGTACCCCCAAAGGCAAAAACGTCCTTGACAACCCCATTCTTCCCAGGGGAGAGAGTCTTGGGCCTTTCCAGAGTGGCACCAGCAGGGCGGACAGGGGACAAAGGACCCTCTAGGGGTGAAGGCGGCTGTGGCCGGATTTCTGGCTGGTTGACATATTCTGAAAGGGCAAAGAGGACCATTAGGGAGAGGAAGTGGGGTGTCCCTGAGCCTAAGTGAGGCTCCCCTCCTTCCAGTCTCCATCTCAGCCCAGCCTGGACTCCATACCAGGCTGGGGGCTGCAGGTCAGTGGGGGGACATAGCCGTCTGTCTCCTGAGCCAGAGGAACAGTGGGGTCCTCGCTGTACCGCTGCAGGGGGCTGGGGTCGTGTGGAGGGAGACTCTGCAGCCCCTTGGCTGCCGCCGTTCCTGGCTCACCCTCAAACACGTCGGAGCCAGCCCCTTCTGAGGGGGCCAGTGGAGACCGGGGGGGCTCCTCCTCGGGGGGCTCCAGCCCCAGGGTCGGTTCTCCACCGCCGCTCTAGGGGCAGAAGAGAAAGATGTGCGGGGTCCTAATAACAGGGCCCCTTGTGAACCTGAGGAGGTTCCCTGGGAGAGAGAAGCAAGGTCACCTTCGGAGGTGATGGTTATGATCACAGTGGAGAGAATGTGGTCACAGGGTCTCCATGAGAGGGTTGGTTAGGGGACATCAGGGACAGGGACCCTAGTACATGGGCTTGGGCAAGCAAACAGCCGGCCTGGTGCCCTGGCACTGACCCGGGTGGACGAGCTTCGGTGCCTGCGGTGGGCTGTGCCCGTGGCACCCGGACTGGGGTCCGGGCAGAAGAAGCCCTGCTGGGGAACCAGATACTCCTCCGCATCCACCAGGTCCCCCATGTCATCATCTTCTATCAGCGAGCGGTAGAAAGTGCTGTCCAGGGGGCTGGTAGGGCCCAGGTCCTCATTCTAGGGAAGCAGGAGACCTGTGGCAGTCCTTGCATGGGGACACTCAGGGGTGCCCCCTGCCACCTCTGCAGGAGGCATGGGAAGGCTGGGTACCTGAATGACCACGAAACGCTGGGGGTCCCTGGCCATGCGGGAGAACTCAGACACCAGCTCCCGGAATCGCGGCCGACACTCGGAGTCGATCATCCAACCTGGGGTGGGGGTGAGGGGCTCAGCACACTCATCCTGGATGTTCAGGTGCTGGCTGCCCCTGCCTGCCAAACCTTGGGTCTACGCCACCCTCACGTGGCAGAGGCAGAGCAGGGCTACATCTATTGGGGCTCCATCTCGAACCTCAGTGTGTTTCTGTTTCCCTGCTTTTTCTTGGTTATTTGAGACAGGGCCTCACTGTAGCCCAGCTAGCCTCCATCCTCCTGCCTCAGCCTCCTGAGCACTACAATTACAGGTGTGCACCATCATCCCTGGCAGAAGCTCTTTAATTGTGCAAATAGTCCCTCCAGAGCCTTTGCTCTAGTCTGGAGCAGATGGAAGCCTCTGCTGTGAATAGGACAGGAGGCTTCTTCCAAAACACCCTGTGCCTCGGGCCCACCCACAGCCCAAGCTAGGTCCCTCCCCCCCCCCCCCCCCCCCCCCACCTCCCCTGGAAGCCACTGCCAGGGCTCCAGTGGCACCCACGTCCAGCAGTGCTAGGGAGCCAGACCTGGCAAGTAAGCATACAGAAACAGTGTCCAACCACTTGTTCTTGTAACAGCTTGCTGGATGCTGCCCCCCCCGCCTCTGCCCCTCCCCCACACACATTTGACCATGATCATGTAGACATCAATGGTGCAGATTGGGGGCTGGGGCAGCCGCTCTCCCTTCTCCAGCAGGTCGGGGATCTCACGGGCTGGGATCCCATCGTAGGGTTTGGCTCCAAAAGTCATCAGCTCCCAAACTGTCACCCCTGGGGCGGAGATAGTCTTCAGGAGTGGAGGAACCAGGGGTGCTTTGGTGCACCGGGTCACGGGCTCCGCCTGGGGCCTGGTACCATGGGGGGTGGCAAGGCCCACCCAGCATCTCCCCACCTTCTCTTCCGGTCACGCCCCCAGCCCACGCACCATAGCTCCACACGTCACTCTGGTGGGTGAAGCGCCGACGCAGGATGGACTCCAACGCCATCCACTTGATGGGTACCTGGAGGAGCAAAGTGGGAACTCTCCAATGGGGGGTGGGAAGGTGGTGCTCCCCAGGGACCTCTTGGGGCCGCACACCAGCCTCCGCCCGTCCCTGCTCTCTCCCCCGACCTTGCCCCCATCCGCATGGTACTCCGTCTCATCGATGTCCAGCAGCCGTGCCAGCCCGAAGTCTGTGATCTTCACATGGTTGGGGCTCTTCACCAGCACGTTTCGGGCAGCCAGGTCTCTGTGCACCAGGCGTACATCCTCCAGGTAGCTCATGCCCTAGGCATAAGGTACTGTGTGGACCCCGGGGCCTGGCCCAGCTGAGGTCCGCCACGTACCTGGTGCAGACAAGGCTCGGTTCCCGCAGTGCCTACCTTGGCGATCTGCACGCACCAGTTGAGCAGGTCCTGGGAGCCC
The DNA here is from genome assembly GCF_000260255.1 of Octodon degus. Taxonomy (NCBI): domain Eukaryota; kingdom Metazoa; phylum Chordata; class Mammalia; order Rodentia; family Octodontidae; genus Octodon; species Octodon degus. Next base: position 8,927,987 of record NW_004524632.1, on the reverse strand, counting down.
AGGCGGCCGCGATGTTCCCGGACGTGGTCCAGGAGACAGCCGTAGGGCATGAGCTGCGTCACCAGCTGCACCGTGGATGTCAGGCAGATGCCCAGGAGACGGGACACATATGGGGAGCCCACCCCAGCCATCACGTAGGCTTCCTGCAGATAGGGGTACACTGAACAGGAGCAGGGGCCAGACCCAGCCAGAAGAGTGGAGACTGCAGCCAGGGGGTCGCCTAGGGGGCGGAGGGGCTTACATCCAAGATTTCCTTGTTGGCTTTGGGGGATGTGTTTTCCCGCAACACTTTGATGGCCACGGGGATTTTCACATTCTCACCATCGGGGATCCAGATACCCTGAGGAGGAAGAGATGTGGGGGGGGGTGTAGGATCTGCCAGCTCGCTCTCAGCGCTCCCCCAAACAGCCCCGCCCCTACTCAGCCCCGCCCACCTCGGGGCTCTGACCTTGTACACGGTGCCGAAAGCTCCAGATCCAAGCACCTTCACCTTCCTTAGCTCCGTCTCCTTCAGGATTCGCATCTGAGCCTGGTTGGGAATGGCCCCGCTGGGTGTGAGCGGCTCCACCAGCTGCAGAGAGGGTGTGGTGAGTCGGTGCCTGGCCAGCTGCGCAACCGGACACGCAGAGGCGCAAGGCCGCCTCACCTCGGTCTCCTGCAGCAACCTGCGCATGGTGTACTTCCGGATCTTCTGCCGCCTCCGCTTGATGATGAAGCCGACCACCAAACCCACGACCAGGAAGAGCAAGATACCCACCACAGCAGCGATGATGGACGTCACGGGGCTGGGGGCGGGAGCCAGGGTCAGTGATGGGGGCCAAACCAAGGCAGGGGCTCAAAGGGGCCCCGTGAAGGGACGAAGGTCCCAGACTTTTGGAACCGGAAGTGGGAAGGGTGACCCACAGGCTCTGGCCCTTTCCTCCACGCTCTTAATGCCTGCCATGGCTCCCTATGGCCTCCTCAGTGAGGGCGAGAGTCCCAGCCCAGGCTTCCGAGGAGTTTATTCCTGTGCAGCCTACGGGCACCCCCGCCCCTCGAGGTGCACCTGGGGTGACGCTGCAGCTGTGCACCCCTCCAGATCTCCCCGCTTCTAGCCTCGCACCTACGGCTGCTCTGGTCAGGGTCTCAAGTGGGTCCTCTGTCACAACCCAGCTCATCACCAGGCCGCAGGAGTTCCCAAGCATTTAGCTATCCCCCCACTCCTTGCCCAATGCAGGCCCTGCGCACAATCTCTAGGGGCTCCCCACATCTTCACAGCAATGCTCTGCAGCCTGATGCTCAAAGCCTCTGTCCCCCAAATCTACCCTTGACCAGGCCCCAGCTTCCTGGCTTCCTCTCTCCGCCCCCAGCAAAACCTTCAGCCAAACCTAGAGCCTGGCCCTCACCCAGCTGTCCACCAGCACGAGGCAGATGCCTATGCCCCTTTCAATGCCTGGCTCGACAGCCACCAGCTCTATGAGCCTCTGTCATGCTGTTAAGGAATCACCGGTCCAGCTGGGAGTGGTGGTGCACACCTGTCATCCGAGCACTCCGGGAGGCTAAGGCAGGAGGACTGAAAACTGGAGCCTAGCCCGAGCACCCTAGCAACTGTCTGAGACTTGTCTCAACACATTAAAAGGGGTGCAGGGTCGCTGGGGTTGTAGCTCGGCACACAGGCCCTGGGTTCAGTCCCAGTCTCACAGCAAACAACCCCACCCTTCGGGGGCTGCACTCTTGCTTCATCGAGCTGGAGTTCCAGGGAGCTGAACGTGGCCTGTGGCCCTCAAGAGACACTAAGCTCCCCCTGGGCGAGGGTCCTGGATCCTGCCCTGTCCATGCCCTCCTCATCCTGTGTAGGTCTCCAGCCACCTGGGGAGGCCAGTAGGAGGGAGGCCAGGCAGGGACTCATGGCAGGACTGCAGTGACCCCTAGGGACAGAGAGGGGGCGCCCTGCAGGTCCTCCTGGGGAACAGGCTCACCTGGCTCTCTGCTCTGCTGGGCAGCCCCTGTCATCCAGGTCGACACAGCTGCAAGAGAAACAGTGGCTTCAACAACGCCTGCCACACCCTCCACATGGGTGTGCTGGGGGTGATCGTCCTTTGTACAAGGCAGAAGCGAGCTGAGGTCACAGTGCTTCCAGACCCCAAGAGCTGGCAGGAGGGCTCCCCAGGGGCAGTGGGGAGCCGCCAGTTGTTCCCTCCATAAAGCATCCTGGGTAAAGCAACCCCTTCTCCTATGAAGAGTCTGGTGCCACCTATTCAATCCTGGGGCCTGGGGTGCACTTGGGTTGAGTATGTGCTCTGTGTGTGAGGCCCTGGGTTTGATTCCCAGCACCAACCCATCCGTGAGTAAAAGAACATCAGAGGCCTCATCGTCCACCTCTCGGTGTATGCCCTAAATGGACAACATCAGCACGCTAGGCAGCTGGCATGGGCTGCGCCTGCAATAAACTGGAAAAAGGAAACAGAAGCAGCCAGGCATGGGGGTACACGCCCCCAACCCCAGCACTCTGGGAGGCTGAGGCAGAGGGGCGCAAACTGAAGTCCAGCCCACGGAACTTAGCAGGACCCTGTCTCTGAATAAAAACTACAGTAGGACGAGGGATGTAACTCATTTCAAAGGCCTTGGGTTCAACCCTGAGTAGCACCAAAATAAACTAATTAATTAAAAGGAAGGGGAGCCAGGGAGATGGCCCAATAGAATAAGCACTTGCCTTGCAAGTGCAAGGGCCTGAGTTTAACCCCTGGTTCCGAAAAAAAAAAAAAGGGGGGGGGGAAGTATTCAAAAGTATTAATAGTAAGAAGTAGCAACATTAATTTATATTTTGTGTGTCAGTACAAAATTCTGTTTTTTTCTTTTTTTTTTTTTTCGGAGACAGAGTCTCAGTATATAATTCAGACCAGCCAGGAACACACAATGAAGCCCAGTCTGGCCTTGAATTCACAAGGATCTTCCTGCCTCAGCCTCCTGAGTGCTGAGATTACAGGTGTACAACCTCACACCCAGCAATTAAAGTGTTTAAGGTGTTACTTTTTCTGATTAAAAAAAAGAAATGAGCAGTTACATCTCAGGGCAAGGAAAGCAAAAATAGAGTTTTCCCCTTTGACAGTAAGGGCCTGAGACGGTCCCTCCCAGGAAAGCATCCCTCCCGAGACTCACGAGTGGGTGCAGTTGATTGGACACGGCTGGCAGGTGCCCTCCTCATCCGGGAATTTCCAGATGGGCATGTAGGACAGGTCAGGCTTCACACCACTGGGGCAGCGGGCCACACACAGGGGTGGGTCCTTGTAGTGGGCACAGGCCACGCACTGGTCAGCCTCCTGGGGACGAAGGGTGGGCAGGGAGTTGGCACCGACCCCAGCAGCAAGCCCGGTGTCCTCGCCCCAGCCCCTCCTCAATTTATTCCTCAGTCTCTGCACACCCAGCACCCCTCCCTCAAGTCCTAATCCCAAGTGGGGACTTTGACCTGGAAACCGAAGTGCCCAGAGAGGGTCATGCACCCGCCAAGGTGTGACATGGAGGGACAGTGACAACTACGGGGGAAGCCTTTCTCAATGCCCAGATGCCCAGCCAAGTCCTATTTAACTCCCTTCCCACTGTACGCCAACAAGGAAGGGACGGTTATAACATTCACCGCGTGAAGGAGAAACCGGGGTTGGACTTGAGTCCACACAGCCTGAGAGCCTGCGTCGCAGGGAGGACGGACATGGGCCTCCCTGGGTCTGCGTCACCCCCGGGCCCTGTGTCCAGCACATACAATAGGCAATGCCCACATCTGCATCCTCGGGCTCCCTTCCTGCCATCTGGATCTGAGCTTCTCACCAACCCGCCAGGGTCTGGGGGATCCCCATCTGAGCGCCCCCCAGCACCTCACCGATCCAAAGCAGGTCACAGAGCCATTCTGGGGCTGGCACTCAGGGTGGCACGGTAGACAGTGCCTGTCACTCACATACTCCCTGGGGAGCCTACAATGAGGGGTGGCAGTGAGAAGCTGGGGGATGCCTGTGCCCCCTCTGCCACCCCCTGCAGCCAGCCCCACGTACCCCTGTAGCACGTGGCATTCCCCCACGCACTCCTGGCCCCGGAGGAACTGGCTGCAGTTGACACACTGGGTGGGGCCTGGCCCCCAGCAGTGGCCGTGAGCACACAACGGGTTGCAGGCCTGGTCTTGAGCGGCTGCGGTGAGGAGGGGCGTAGGGGACTCTCAGGGGAGACCCTTGGCCCCCTAAGAACCCAGGCGCAGGTGCCAGGCCACGCAGCAGGGAAAGAGTTCTGAGACCGCAGAGTAGAGGGAAGGAGGGGCACGCTGCCAAGGCAGTGCGGCAGGACCCAGCAGGAAGTGAAATGGTGCCCACAGCCCTGCGGGCCACGACCAGGGGCGCTGCACAGGGCCCGGACTCCGGACGCCCATCTTACCACATTCAGCCTCTGGCCGGTTGCTGCTGTGGAGCAGGGCCTGGTGCGGGTTCCGGAAGAGCTGGTCCCAGGGCACCGTGTGCACGAAACAGAGCTGGGTGTTGTGGTGCACCAGCGCCAGGCCGCTGCCCAGCTCCCGCAGCGCGCGCAGTCCCAGCCACCGGATGCCCAGCCCTTGCACAGTGAGCGAGTAGGCGCCGCTGAGGAGGAGAGTGGGGCGTCTCAGCCTCAGGGCGGGGCGGGGGAGAGCTGCCTGCCCCTCTCTGGGGTGTCCCTGGGAACGGGGCTCCCCCTTGCCATCTCCCAGTTCTCACTTGTGCAGAACGCGCCCTCGGATGACCCGAAGGCTCTGGAAGACGCTGAGGTCTTGCATGGTTTCCGGCCATGCCGAGATGTACAGGTAACCTGTGGGCAGAGGGCGTGGCTAGGGGCACGGGACAGGCGGGGCCGCCCCACCCCAAGAGCAAGGTGAGCAAGGTGCGGAGGGCAGCACCCACCTGTTATCTCCTCCAGGGTCTCAAACACGCTGAGCTGCTTGGGCAGCAGGGGTGCTGTGTTGGAGGCAGGGTCCCTGGAAGGACAGGGAGGAATTAGGGGGCCCCTCGGCCACACCCACGCTGCACCTCGCCAGCACCTCCACCTTCAACCCCTTGCCCACTGGGCTGAGCTCTCTGCCGGCCCATTTGGTGCGGCAGGATCTGTGAAAACATCGCTTGCATCCTTCAATCTCGAAATCTTCCTTCTAGCAATGTGCCCGAGGAAAAACTGAAATTGGCCCAAGTGACCAACAGTGGAAAGGAGCGCTGACCCACCCAGGTCGGAGGACAAAAGCTAACATTAGAAGCACTCAGGATCTGCCTGGTGCTGTTCTGAGAACTGACAACCAACCCCCCCTACCCCCCACCCCTGTACCAGGAATTGAACTCAGGACCTTGCACTTAGCAGATAAACACTTATTCCACTGAGCTATCTCCCCTACCATTTGTTCACTTACTTTTTTTGTTTTTGTTTTGCTCCGAATGCCTTCAGGGCAGGTTTGGCTGGCTTGAATTGTGGGGATCAAACCACAGCAACCTGAGCCTGACTGCTTTGTTGAAGCAGCCACTTAAAGAACTGAGCTAAGGGGCAGGCCCCCTCACTTTTTGAGACAAAGTCTCCCTACTCCTTCAGGTTGGCCTTGAATTTGCTCTGTACCTCAGACTGGCCTGGAGCTCTCTGGGATCCTCCTGCCTCAGCCTTCCAGGCACCAGGATTACAGGTGTGCACCGCCCCCAGCCCCTGAGGATTCCACTGTACTATAAAGCACCGTGCATTTATCCACTCCCCTACTGACATTCACTTGGATCCTCTCCAGTAGGAGGCTTTAGGAGACAAGCGGCCATGAACAAACTCAATGGGACCTGATCCCGGAACTGTCATCACTCCGAGCTGAGCTCACGTCCCCAGTGCCCCCAGCAACATGTGGCCACATCGGGGGCCTCGGGCCAGGTCTGCCCCACATAGCCCACTCTCACCCCTCAAAGCTCTCGGGCAGAAACGCCAGGCTCCCAAAGATCTTCTTGCAGCCAGCAAACTCTTGGATGTTAGCACTGGTGACAGCCCTGGCGGCCCGGAGGTGCTCCATGCCCAGCCCGTAGCACACTGCAGGGCGGAAGGCATGGCTCAGCCCGACCTGGCCGCCGGAGTCCCTCACCACACCAGCAGGGCAAGGCTGGGCGCAGGGCGGGCACCTCGGGCACATGGCCTGCTACACTTCTCACAGCGCTGGGTTCCATCCTCTGCTGTCACCTCCTGGTTGTTCAAGGGACAGACCAGCGTGCAGGAGCCCACATCCGTGGAGAGGTAGTTGTCTGTGGAGACAGGGACGCGTGTCCGTGCACAACTTGTGACCAGAGTCACTGTGCCTGGTGCCAGACCAGTACCACCACGCAGTGCATCGGAACCTACGTGACATTCCTCAGAGCAAGGGCGCGTGATGAGCAAAAGAGGAAGCCAAAAGCTGGGTGCGGTGGTGCACACCTGCCTTCCAGGCAGGAGGGTCACAAATGCAAGCCCGGTGCGGCCAGCTTACTGACTTAGGGAGACCCTGTCCAAGGTAGATAATGAAAAAGCAATGAGGTATATTCACTATTAATTTTTTTTTTTTTTTTTTTTGCAGAGCCAGGAATTGTATTCAGGCCCACTGACTTATCTCCCCGGCCCTTAAATGCATTTTTATATTTCTCAGTCAAATGAGAATTTAAATCATCATTCATTTAATCATTAAATTAAAATATCATTCAATACTTCCGGAAGCTTTTGTGTTGTACGCTGTATAGAAGACAGTAATGATTGCTTAGCACATCTCGGACTGAGTAAGTATGACAATGCCCTTGAACTCCCAGTGACCCTCCTGCCCCAGCCTCCCAAGTGCTGGGATTACAGGCATGTACCACTATACCTGTCTCCCATTTTACAGATAAGAAAACCAAGGCGTAGCAACAAAGTGGCATGCTGAGTAAGTGCCACCTGCTCCGTAGCTATCAGAAGAACCAGGAAGCTCAGGATCTGCCTCTGAGACAAGGGACACAGTCTCCACATGCTCCCCACCGCTGGCACTCACAGGGACAGGTGGTCACACAGCTGGCACCAAAGGTGTAGCGGCCTTCGGGGTTGGGCATGGACTCAAAGGTGTCGGTGTTGTAGGTGACCAGAGCCGGGCAGTGCAGCTCACAGATGCCACTGTGATTGAAGTGCAGGCAGGCCTGAGGGGACAGGTGGCCGTGTCTCCCTGGGTACCAGGGCACAGAGTAGTGCCAGGTGGGGTACCCACCCCTCGCAGGAGGCGTACCAGGCAGTCGGAGTGCTTGGGGCCTGTGCAGCCCGCAGCACACTGCTCGTGACAGCAGTCAGTGGGTTGGGGACCCTTGCAGCGGGCGCAGCCACCAGCACACACCGTGCGTGTCACTGTCAGGGGAAGGGCAAGGTGAGGGTGGGCAGCAGGTAGCACCCAGGCGGCTACCTGGCACCCAATCACCCTGCCCGGGACAGCCCCAGACTCACAGCTCTGACAATCCTGGGAGGTTCCTCCCCAGCAGTAGGGGGTTCTGCAGGCTGGGGAGCACGGTGGGCCTGGAAGAGAGGCAGGGAGAGGCGGTGAGCGACAGAGCGGGGGGGGGGGGCGCCTAGGGCATCATCCCAGAACGTGGAAGGCTGAGACAGGAGGATCACCACGAATTTGAGGCCAGCCTGGGCTATGCCGCAACCCTGGACAAAGGGTCTCCACACCCAGAGGCAGCAGCAAGAAGTGGAGGGGAGAAAGAAAGAAATGGGAGAGACAGACTGAAGAGGCAGAAGAGGAACAAAAGAGGGGGAGGAGGGCAGAGGGGAGGCGATCGTCGGAGTGCGGCTTACAGGTTCGAGAGCGGTTGGTGTCCACCCATACGGGGACCAGCCGGTTGTTCTTGTGGAAGATGTCCTCCCACAGGATACTGTCCTGGTGGCACAGCCGGGGGTTCCGCTGGATCAGGACCCCTCCCTTCAGGATCTCTGTGGAGTGGGCATGGTCAGGGCTCTGCCTTGGGCCATCTCCAGGCTCTTGGGGCGCTGCCTTCTGGAGGAGCTGACCCAGCCACAGCACCCCAAGCCTGGAGCAACGAGGATGCCTATGGGTGCACGTTCAGGGGACACAAACACCACCCTTCCTGTACCTCACCAGTGGACCCTGCATGGTGGCGAGGCCAACGCTGAGGCTCAGGGTAAAACACCTGCTGGCATGCACAAGGCCCTGGGCTCTGCCCCAGCACCAAGGGCGGCCCTCAGGGTTGAGCACGGACAAAAAAAATTACTAATAATATAAGAGGCCCTAGAGCCGGGTGTGGAAGACCACACTTGTCACCCCAGCACTCAGGGAGCTGAGGCAGAAGGATCACCAAAAGCCCAGCCCGACTACAAGGCTTAACTGTGCACACTGGGGCAAGCAGTACCTTCCGGAGGGAAGGGGATTTTTTCCTTTGTTGTTTCTCAGCGCTGGGCCAGAACCCAGGGCCTGCAACATGCTGGCCCCGGGAATTCCCAGGCACCAAAAGGTTTCAACGACAGTGAAGGCCACCTGTGAGACTCCGGAGCTGCAGCTCCTGCAGCCCTCCCGGAACCGGGGTGGTACTCTCCAGAGGGTCCCCGTTGTCCAGCACGGCCAAGGCATAGCTGTCCTCAAAGAGCTGGGTGCCCCTCACGATCCGCAGCCTCTGCAGTGGGATCTGCCTCACTTGGCTGTGAGCGATGAGCAGGTAGCCCTGTACCTCCTGGATGTCCTGGGAAGGGGCGGGTGGAGCCATGAGGCAGGGCTGGGCCCAGGCAGCCACAATACTGGGGCCTCCAGAGATGCTCTGACAGTGGGGTGCACTCCCATAATTTTAGCATTCAGGGAGCTGAAGCAGGAAGATCTCTGTAAATTCACCATGGCCAGCCTGGGCTACAAAATGAGTTCAAGACCTGCCTGGGCTACGGTACGTAGCCAGACCCTGTCTCAAAAAACAACCATAAAAACAAGATAGAGGTTGCTCCTAGCTGGCTTCACCAGATTCTCACAGGATGGAGAAAGGCGAGAGCACCTGGAAGCCCCCACCACCCTGCACCTCAGCTTTCTGTCTGTAAAAGGCCAGGCCCACAAGAGGTCTCCAGGTAACAAACCGAGCAGCTCACCCCAGCCATCCACAGCCAGGGATGCAGCCCTGCCAGCTGGTCCTGTGTTCCCATAGACGTTTCTCTTATCCCTTCCCCAGGGTCTCCCTAGGCAGAGAGGAGTACAGACTCCACACACTGCAGGGCTGGGTCCCGAGCCCACATCTCCCATCTCTGCTCATTCCAGGTGGGAGAGGGACAGTGACAGGGCAGGGGAGGTGACCATGCTGCAAGGGAGTACAAAACTGAGCAGACCCAGCATGGTGGCACACGCCTTTCATCCCAGCACTGAAGCTGAGGCAGGAGGGTCACCTTGAGTTTGAGGCCAGCCTGGGCTACATTGTGAGACCATCTCAAAAACCAAACCCATAACAACACCACCACCACTGCAAAACATCGAGCAGCAACATGGACACGCCCCACCCAAAGGTGTCCACGGCCGGGACCGCTTGGCTGAGGAGGAACACCGGCTCGCCCTGGTCCTCACCTGCAGGAAGGCGAGGTTGGCATCCGCGGGGAGGTGGGTGAGCTCCAGGTTCCCCTGCACCACCTGGCAGCCCTGGTAGAGGGTGCGGAGCATCTCCAGGTGGGTCTCGGGGCTGGCAGGGAGCTGCAGCTTCATGTCTGTGCCCGTGCACACTGGCAGGAGGGACGGACCGGTCAGGATGCTGCCCAGACGGCCCTCCACATTCCCTGCCCCGTGTCCCCCGGCCCTTCTGGCAGGCCCCACATGGGAGGACGCTTTCAGGGAAACTCCAGGCTCCCCAGCTGCACCCACCCACAGCAACTCCAGGGCGTGAGCCCCTTGGGATGTCCGTCAACACCAGCCAGTGCAGGGTGGCAGTGAGCAGAGAAAGCCTCCCTTTGTCCCCAGGAGTGACACCAGGCTGAGGGTAAAAATCCCCCAAGAGAGGCAAGGATGAATCACAAGACCTCGGGATCCCCCCGCGATGGCCCAGGCAGAACAGACTCGGGACGCTCTCCCGGCGCCACTCCAACACCCACGTGCCCACCTCCCACTCAGGCACCCACCCCACAATGCCACCCAGAGAGGGCAGAAGGAAGGCCAGCAGAGTCATAGCTGGGGCACAGGGGACCCCCAGGACCTGATACCCCCCACAGGGACAAAGAGCCTGGCCCTGCAGCCGCCTTTGCCAGCACCTCACCCTGGCCTCCTCCTCAGGGCCAGGCTGCAGAACCAGCTGGCAGAACCCATGCCACAGACTCCTGCCACAGGATACAACGTCACCCCTGTGAGCCTTCCTGGCACCAGTCAGCAGCCATGGGGCATAGAGACAAATCGCTCGCCACACCTGCAACTCAGCCTGGTGCCTAGGACCCCAAGCCGTCACCAAGCCCAGGCCTACTGCTGGGCAAGCGCCCCAGTGAGGGGCTCTGGGTGACAGCCAACGCCAGGCCTGCCACCCAGAGTAGATTAACGTGCCCAGTGGAACTTGTTTTTCTGCTCTGGTGAGAAGATGAATCACCCAGCTCGTGGTGCCCGGGAGGCTGGGGGGGCACCTGGGATACACAGGCCCACAGGTGCCGGCTGCCCGGAATCCTGCCGGCCCCTGCTGCCCTCCCAGGGACTCTGCAAATGCAAGGGACACCGTCACTAGGTTGAGACCTGAAGAGAGGTGACATGGAGCCTGCAGTCAAATCCTAGGGGCCACCCTGGGCAGCTCCCTAGGTTCCCATCTCGGCCAAGGGCCACATACCAGTAGCCTCCTGGTGTCACCTAGAGTGTTTCTGTCCCCACCCCAGGCAGACCAAAGGCAGCAGAGAAAGGGAACAGCCCACAAGCAGAACCCCATCCACCCCAGGACAGGGGGTGAGCCCCTGGCCCCCTACTCCAGGCCACACACCCCAGCACCCCTGCCCATCCCACCCCTCCCCCGCAGGCTCCCAAGAGAAATAGGAGCCTGGGTGGCAGCCAGGCCCAAAATAACGTCCACTGCCGGGACCTCCCCCGGCCTCCAAGCTTCAGCTGCTCTATAGGCACAGCTGTCTCAAGGCCAGACCCCAGGCCCTGGCCAGGCTGGGGACAGGGAGCCCAAGCCCTGCGGCCACCACCTCCAAGGAACACCAGCTGTGCAGCCAGGCAATCAGAAAACAACAGTGCCAGGGGCCGGGGGCACCTGAGCTGGGTATCGCCCTTGCATGGCCTCTCCTCACCCTCCAGGCCCAGGCTGCCACCTCTGTTTCACAAAGAAAAAAAAAAAAAAAACTGAGGCCAGCAGGGGTCAGGGTGACCCAAGGCTGCAAAGAATGGGAACCTCCTCAGAGGCACGATTTGAACTCGGATCTGGGTGGCCACATCCTTCATCCTTTCCAGGTCACTTAACTGCATGCAAACACAAAGACACACACACACACACACACACACACACACACACACACACACACACACACAATCACACCTTGTACGTAAACAGTAACTCTCCCAAAGCCACTGCCAAACACCAGGGCTGGAGGCTGGGCCGGAGGTCAGCGAAGGCAGCGGCCCCACCCTGCGTGCCGTTTGTTTACCTGCATTGTGGCCGCCCCAGCGTTTGCAGACCAGTGGTAACACCAGCCTCCAAAATCTGCTGCCACCCCAGCCAGGCTGGCATCCCTTCTGCGCCCCAGCTCCTCACCAACCTCCCCAGACCCATTAATTTTCTCCTGCAGCAGGAGGTCCTATTTCCTCTGGGAGGACGCAGGCCTAGGGCCCCCCACCCTTTAACCCTGGGGCAAAGATGGTGAGAGGCCCAGAGTGAAAGCCATCTAAGTGCCTTCCTTCCCTGAGCGAATGAATGAATGAATGAATGAATGAATGAATGAATGAATGAATGAATGACAAGAGTAACCAAAACAGGCAGGCTTGGTGAAGAAGGCCTGTAATCCCCCCACTCCCTTTCTGAGCTCTGAGGCAGGAGGATCACCATGACGTCTGAGGCCAGCCTGGCCTACACAGCCAGACCCTGCCTCAAAAAAAAAAAAAAAAAAGTAAGAGTGTCCAACCTAAAGGGCCAATGGAGGTCACAGTATCCCTCAATAAGCCGGAGTTGGTCACACCCCTTCGGTCCCCTGTTGGGCTTTGGTGACTAGTGCTTGGGCCCTTGGGTGGGCCTTCTCTCTCCCCTGGCCTTGGCCCCAGCACCCTGCTTGCTGGTAGGGTCAAGTGAAAGCCAATACCTCCTCTGGTCTCCACACACACCCCAGGGAAGTCCCTGCAACCCCAGCATCCCCTCACCTTGAGCCAGGGGCCCAGAGCCGTACTAGGGATGCCAAGACCCCTATCAAGCCGGGTCTCCCCAGGGCCTGTGCTCAGGGTTTGGGACCTGAACCCTAGGCCAGCCACTCCCCAAGTGACCCCAAGCATGGCTCCAGGCCTCTAGGCAGAGGTTGAATCAGATTCTCCTCCATGACAAGCAGGCCCGTGGCTTAACCTGCACGCTTGATGTGACTATTTTCTGACCTCAAAGTGGCCATGTGCCTGTCCCTCCGAGAAGGACCAGGGGCCGCAAAGGGGCAGATGGACCCAGCAGGCATCTGTCTGTAAACACCACTCAGCTTTGTAAACAGAACTGCGGGGACACAAACGTCAGCTCTGAAAACTCCCACTGCTCCACTCGGGCCTGTAACCCGGCTCCCTTCCCAACAGGGTCAACCCAGCACCCTGCCTGGGCTCTGCAGGGTGACCCTGTGTGGCTCAGGTGCTGCCCGTCCGGCCCACCATCTGCAGCCATGCCTGCGGGCACCGGCCGGACAGGAAAGGAGAAGCCCCTGGCCTCGGCCCTCCTTCCGCAGCCCTCCTTCCGCAGCAGGGACAAGCAAGTGGGAAGCCTTACATTGAGGTGACTAGCACTCCTCTGGGGTGACTGCCCAAGCCACTGCCCACCCTGACTCCTCCTCAGTACAGTCTCTGGGCACGCAGAGTAGCATGGGAAAGCTGGGGAGCCCTGTGCATGTCTTCCCGCTCGTGCACCCCTTTTTTCAGGTCTATGTACTTCCATCAAAGGATGGAGCAGGGATGAAGTAAGAAAACTGGTTAGAGGCCAAGCGTGGTGGATTACATGCCTGTAATCCTAGCACTTGGGAGGCTGAGGAAGGAGGATCACCATGAGTTTGAGGCCAGCCTGGGCTACACAACAAGGCTCAGTCTCAAAAACAAAATAAACCGGGCTGGAGAGATGGCTCAGTGGTCTAAAGCACCTACTTAGAACAAGCTTAGCAAAAGCATCAGGGACCGCGGTTCAATCCCCCAGCACCACATGCCAGC
>NW_004524632.1:8912190-8914413 GCF_000260255.1 Octodon degus | reverse complement strand
AAACCAAAAAAAAAAAATTACAGAGAAGGAAGTACGCATACAGGCACAGAGCACAGCACAAGTTTCTTTAAAATCTAAGGCAAGGGCTGGGGAGATAGTTCAGTAGACTAAATGCTTGCCTGGCAAGAGCAAGGGCCTGAGTTCAATCCCTGGGATCCGCAATAAATAAGTAAATAAATAAATAATAATAAAAAATAAAAACTAAGGCAAGATAGGGTCTGACATCCAGACGCACGCAGAGGAACCAAAGGTTTCCATGTCGCTCGGGGAGGCAGTGCGTCTCCTGCGCTAGGTCTGCTTTTGCCTTTGTTTGTGCTCCAATATTAAAGTGAGCACTAAAAAATAAATAAATAAATAAATAAATAAAGTGAGCACTTTTTGGAGTCAAAGCTGGCGTGGCACATGTGCTGGCTACAGCACAAGGCTGGGTTCATTGTGAATTAGAAAACCATGGCCTCTAAGAAAGTTCAATCAGGGACAGGGAGATAGCTCAGCAGCAAAATCGCCTGCTAGGCAAGTGCAAGGTCCTGAGTTTGATCCCTGGTACTGTGAAAAAAAAAAAAAAAAAAAAAAGAAGAAGAAGGTTCAATCCTCAGGAAAATCCTGCCTTCTGCCTTCCCATCTCGCCCCAGCCAGGGGTGCAGGGAGGCTGCCACGCAGGCAGAGCAGATCCCTGCAGGACGCTGTGTCTTATCTGTCCAGCACAGCCAGGTAGGGAACCCCCACAGCCCTAGACCAAGGTGAGGAGGGCGGGGCCCAGCCCAGCCTCGCCCAGCTCCTCAGAGGGTCAGAGGTGAAGCTCAGCCTGGGAAACGCCAAGGGGTGGGATGGGCTCCCCAGGAGGTGAAGGGCCACCTCCTCCCGCTGTTTACTGCAGCTCTGCCCTGCACCTTGAGGGAGTTCCCAGGGAGGACAGAGTTCAGCCCGGGTCCCCAAGACAGCAGGGAGGGCCTGCTGTTTGGCAACACAAAAGTTCATACACACAAACACTCGGCAGGCAGACAGCCTCTGATACACACAGGGACACACAGATGTCACCGCAGTGCACTGCCAGGGCCCCCAGGTAACACAAACATGAAGACACCCAGCTCTGCCCTGCATACACTCTCTGTTTCCCCCAGACACTGAGTGGCAAGTGTTCCCACAAGCAGGGTGACCTGCTGAGGCTGCTTCCCAACGTATAGTCTGCTGTCAGACCGCCTGGGGTCCTGGCTGGGCCCTCGGCCACATATTCAAGCCCGGCCAAGGGGGACGAGAATACTTTTGCTGGGGTGTTGGGAAGATTTGCATGCAGAATCCTACACAGGTGCCAGGCAGAGGGACAGAGGGACTGATGAGTCAGGACACACACTGCCCACACTGGCCACCTTGCCCCTACACACTGTCTCCACGTACCCTATCTGGCCTCATGGCTCTTCCTTCCCCACACGCAGGGATCCCTCCCTCGGAACTCCCCAACCTTACAAAGCTTGGAACCAGCAAAGCCCCCAACTCCACAGTCCTCAGGGTGGTCCTAAAGAAGTCTGTCCAGAACAGGCGTGGGGTGTAGTCCTAGGGGTCAGTGCAAGGCCCTGGATCCCGACCCCAGCATCCGGGGGGTAGGAGAAAAAAGAAATGTGGGGACTCCAATGGCACCCACATTCGGAAGAAAGGCGTTGCAAACGAATGCCAGCCCCTCCTCCAACCCGGACCCCGGCGGAGGGCACCGCGCAGCCGGCTCCGGCCACCCCTGCTCCCGAACCCGCGGGACAGGTCGCCTCCCCTGCGCCCCTCCTTTGGCTGGGCCTGGAGCTGGGGAAACCGAACCAGAGCGGCCGGCGGGGGCGGGGACCCCGGGAATCCGGCGCAGCCGGCTCTGGGGGCGGGGGCTGCCCGAGGACCCCAAAGCTCTGGGCCGGCGAGAGGGACCCGAGAGGGACCCGAGGCGACGCGCGCACCCGCAGCGCAGCTCTGCGCAGCGCGTCGGGAAACTTTCGAGCGCTCGCACAACTTTCCGCCGCGGCAGCGAACTTGGTCCCTCCCGCCCCTTCCCGGCCCGGCGCGCGCGCGGCGACCCCCCCCACACACACTGGAGATCGGGGGGCCCTCGGGGCGCCCGAGACCTACCTTGGGTGCCCGCGGCAGCGGCGGGCAGCAGGGCGAGGAGGAGCCCGCAGCGGCACCAGGCCGCCAGCTCCATGGCGCTTAGTGCGGCCCGGGCCCCATGGCGCGCGCGGGGGCCGG
>NW_004524632.1:8910188-8911970 GCF_000260255.1 Octodon degus | reverse complement strand
GGGCCGCCCGCTCCCGCCCCGCCCGCCGGTGCGTCCCGGCCCGCCCGGGCGCTGGGAGGAGTCCTGACGGCGAGGACGGGGTCCCAGCCGCCTGTGCCGGGAGCGAGGGCAGAGTGCCCCAAACCTCAGGTTGTATCTTGAGCCTTCCCGGGCAGTTTGCCTTCTACTCCATTCGTGCCCATTTGTGTTCATACCAAGTAGCCGGGTGTGGTGCCACAGGCCTGTAATCGCAGCACTCCGGTGGCTGAGGCAGGATGGATCCCCGAGAGTTCGAGCTCAGGCTGGGCTACGCAGTGAATCCGAGGCCATCCTGACCTGTATAGGGAGACCCTGTCTCAAAGAGAAAAAAAAAAAAAAAGGTTTTTTTGGTGGCAACCCCAAGGAGTCACAGACATCCACGACCTTACGGGCTAGGAGACATGTTATGTCCCACCCGGGGCTCCTGGGACTCACATCTTGTCTCTGGGGTCCCTCTGGCCTGAAGAGCATGATTTTAAGTGGTCTACCAATCAGGGAGACAGCCAAGTGGAGGGGACTTGGCTCTCCGTCCTCGGAAGGCCCTGCGTCCTGTGTCTCGATGCCCGCCAGAACCTATTCATTCCGAGCTCCTTTTGCTGTGTCCCCTGCTGCATGCTGCACGCCCGGCCACCAGCATCCCAGCTGACCCCTGACCACTCCCTAAGGCCTAGCACAGGGTGGCTGGGTGGGAGGAAGACACATTTTTGTTGGGAATTCCAGGGCACACTGCAGGGGACATATTTATAGTAACAAATTCCTTGCTGTTTTTCTGAAATTCGAATATAACTGGGCATCCTTATTTTTTCTTGTCAAGCCTGGTGATGCTCATGGGACCTCTTCAGCCAGGTGAACACCTGTGCTGGCCCAGTGGTCCCAGGCAGCCACAGGAAGCGAATGACACAGGCATTGGTGGATTCCTTCCAGCGGCTGCCGCTGCGCTTTCCAAGCTGGCTGAGGACTGAGGATCACAGACCAAGGACCGAGTCCTGGCTGTGTCACCTGTGAGCTGTGTGACCCTGGGGAGACACTGGGACCCCTGGGCGTAGGCCGGTCCTCATCTGAGAAGGGTTCTTAGCCCACTGTGCAGGGCTAAGGGAGGCAGTGCTCCTGCAGTGCCGGGCTCCTATTACCCGCTCAGCACTTTGCTATGCACGGGGGCACGTCCAGGTCTGGTGGGCCCTGAAGCTTACAGAATTGGAGGGACTCTGGTTAAGAACACAAAAGTTGACAGGAGCGGTGGCACACACCTGTAATCCCAGCACTCAGGTGGCTGAGGCAGGAGGTTGGCTGTGAGTTAAGACCAGCCTGGGCTACAAAGTGAACTCAAGGCCAGCTTGAACTGCATAGTGAGTACCTGTCTCAAAAGGACAAAACCCCGCAAAAGTTATAAATACAAAATAAGGCACATGCATGGAAATGAGGGGCTTATTCTTCCTTAATTTAGAGGATATAACCAGATCCTTTGTGGATTTTTTTCAAGAAATAGAATGAGGGGCCAGGGAGATGGCTCAGTAGAATAAGTGCTTGCCTGGCAAGTACAGGGTCTTGAGTTCAATCCCCAGTTGTGCAAAAAAAAAAAAAAAAGATACTTTGCTGGGGAGATGGCTCACTGGAATAAGTGCTTCCCCGGCAAACACAAGGGCCTGAGTTCAATCCCTGGTTCCGCAAAAAGAAAAAACAATCATTTAAAAAAAAAAAAAAAAAGAAAGAAATACAATGAGCACTTGCCTGGTAAGCGCAAGGT
This sequence comes from Octodon degus, assembly GCF_000260255.1. NCBI lineage: Eukaryota > Metazoa > Chordata > Mammalia > Rodentia > Octodontidae > Octodon > Octodon degus. Next base: position 8,910,208 of record NW_004524632.1, on the reverse strand, counting down.
CCTGAGTTTAATCCCCGGTA